>NC_061103.1:3119100-3154100 GCF_015104395.2 Macrobrachium nipponense | reverse complement strand
GATTGAATTTACGAGAATTGGTGGCGCCTCTCTTATGCACAGTCACGGTACCCAAGCAGAGCGATCTTTTTACGTAACCCATACGCCTTGGAATGCAAAATTTGCATGCGCTCGTTTTCTGTTCTCATTGAAATCTAATCGCTGCTTTTATTGTTTAATCATGAAAATTTACGCTCGTTTTCTGTTCTCATTGAAATCTAATCGCTGTGATGTGTAAAATTTGCATACGCTCGTTTTCTGTTTTCATTGAAATCTAATCACTGTGATGTGTAAAATTTGCGTGCGCTCGTTTTCTGTTCTCTTTGAAATCTAATCGCTGTGATGTGTGAAATTTGCGTGCGATCATTTTCTGTTTTCATTGAAATCTAATCGCTGTGATGTGTAAAATGTAAAATTTGCGTGCACTTGTTTTCTGTTCTCACTGAAATCTAATCGCTGTGATGTGTAAAATTTACGTGCGCTCGTTTTCTGTTCTGACATAAATCTAATCGCTGTTATGTGTAAAATTTGAATGCTCTCGTTTTCTGTTTTCATTGAAATCTAATCGCTGTGATGAGTAAAATTTGCATGCGTTCGTTTTCTTTCATTGAAATCTAATGGATGTTATTGGTAAAATTTGAATGCTCTCGTTTTCTGTTTTCATTGAAATCTAATCGCTGTGATGTGTAAAATTTGCATGCGCTCGTTCTCTGTTTTCATTGAAATCTAATAGCTGTTATGGGTAAAATTTGCATGCGCTCGTTTTCTGTTCTCATTGAAATCTAATCGCTGTGATGTGTAAACAGGCATCTATATCGTAAATCTCAAGCATATACCGTAAGGCAAGTCTACAGTTTCGTCCGTAAATTTAATTCCTCACGTTTTAATTTTCGATCAGCTTTTAAACACTCGAATTTAATATTTCACAGATCGAAACATCAGAGCGCAAGGGTAACTACTTGAATTAAATGTCAAATAGGCTTTAGTAAAATGCTTGTTGCAACATTTTGTTATTTTTACTTTTATTTATAGCATAACTATATTTATTTCCAATATTAGTATGACATTGTTTTATTATTATTTTTATTTCTATCAAGAAAATACTTGAGTCTTATTCTAATAGTTTAAAAAAATCACGCACAGCAGACAGTCCGGTTCCACGTGACAGCACAACCTTACTTGATTATGTTTACATCGAAGCTATAGACAATTACCAAGCTCAAAGCTCGATTTCCCCAACCACCCTTGGCTTTCAAAAAGCATTCACACACTTCTCTTTCGTTCAGAGTTCATTTAAACATCTGGTGATGTGGTCGCATGTGGAATATTTTCCCCTGGGAACAGTATCTTGCAAAAATACAGTAGAATCTGGTAAACGTTCTTGATGCTGAGTGCCATGATTCAGTACTTTATAACATCCTCGTGAATATATATATATATATATATATATATATATATATATATATAATACTATATATATATATATATATATATATATATATATATATATATATATATTGATATATATATTGTGTATATATATTCAGATATTTGTGAGTGTATGCATATGTATATACAATTACGATGAGATCCGTGGATTATACTATACATATTAATAATTAATAAGATCTATTTCCTGTCACAAGGAATAATAAAACACGAGAAACTGACATCAGAAAAAAAAATTATCTTATAACATTATTCCCCACCAATATAAATAATATATATATATATATATACTATATAATATATATATATATAGTATACAATATAAAAACACTGTATGTGCTTCTAAGAAATCAATAGAGGGATCCACAGTAATATCCTTGTTTATATAGATATATATATTATGGAAATATATACAAAGCTTAAAGCTTTCGTCCATCACTAAAGCAAATGAGACTTGGTATTGGTGAAGAATTCTAAATTAAAATAAACATAAAAACAGACAAATATATATATCATATATATATATATTATATATATATATTAACAAGGTTAAAAAATGCGAACAAGTCATTGGGTCGTATTCCTTTCCATAATTCGCTGTGACTCTTCGAGGCGGGACAAGAGCCGGTCTTCTTCCTGAATGACATCTTGAGGATCGTTAACCAAAAAGGTAGTTTGTAGATTAGACTCTGGAACGGCGAAGGGTGGTTATCTACATTATCAGATTGAAGGAGGCTGTACACATTTCTGAAGTTCTTTATTCTGGCCCTTTTGCAAATTTCTTCACTCAAAAGTAAATTGTTCTGTATTCCAGTGTTCCCCTCAAAGGTGTCATTTAAAGTGATGAGAGCTCTCATCACTTTAAATGACGCTGTGGATCCCTCTATTGATATATGTATATATATATATATATATATATATATATATATATATATATATATATATATATATATATATATATATATGAGATGAATCAAAGATCCACAAGAAATAAATTTTTAAAAGAAAGGAAAGAGAAGAATCAGCGCCAACAAGAAATATCATCAGCTACTTCCTCTATGAAAAAAAAAACAACAACAACAACAGAAAAACCAGAAAAACATTTCGTTGCGTATTCCTCCTCGAGAAAAGAACATGGATCTTATTAACATATTTATCGCATTCAAAAAAAAAAACGGGAAAGAACAAAGGCAGGACAATAACACATGTGCAAAGATGTATGTCGAATATTCGGGCCGAAAATATAAACCGAACCATTCCTCTCTCTCTCTCTCTCTCTCTCTCTCTCTCTCTCTCTTCTCGGTGCCACAGACAGACATTACTGGCCCTCGGAAGATGGTGCCTAGGGAGGTCGCCAGCAGATGGAACCTGTGATTCCAGCCCTTTATGTATTCATAGATTCGTATGAGTGAGATGCATGACGGTGTGACCTCAGGCCGAGAGGAAGTAAGCTGGTGGAGGGGAAAAGCCGTGAGATATATATACATATATATATATATATATATATATAGATATATATATATATATATATATATATATATCTTGGTGGTGTTGATTTTTCTTGGGTTTTTTTATTTATTTATATCCGGTGGACCTTTGATTCATATTATCTTTTTTCTTGGTGGGGAATAATGTAAGATTGATTGGTTTTTTTATGTTATATATATAATATATGTATAATCATATCATATGTGTGTATATATATATATATATATATATATATATATATATATATATATATATATATATATATATCTTAATGGTGATGATTTTTCTTGCCTTTTTATTTATTTATTTCCGGTGGACCTTGGATTCATATTATTTTTTTATTTTGGTTGGGAATAATGTAAGATTGATCGTTTTTTTTTTTATGCTATGGTATATATATATATATATATATATATATATATATATATCATATATTATATATATATATATAGTATATATATATCTTGGTGTGGTGATTTTTCTTGGTTTTTTATTTATTTATTTCCGGTGGACCTTTGATTCTTATAATTTTTTCTTTTTTTTTTTGGTTGGGAATAATGTTATGATGATCGTTTGTTTTATGTTGTTCAGCTTCTCGTGTTTTGTTATTCCATGTGAGAGGAAACGGGTCTTATTAATATGTATAGTATATACATGGATCTCATCGGAATTGCATATACATATTACAAATACACATCTTTCTGACGAGAGCCATATTCTTTGGGAGCTGGGATTTCAAGTCAGTGGCCCCTGTGGTGGTCTTGATGATTAGGGTTCGTCTTCTGATTAATAATAATAATAATAATAATAATAATAATAATAATAATAATAATAATAATAATAATAATAATAATAATAATAATAAATAATAATAATAATAATATTAATAATAATAATCCAAAGAAAACAAAACTCATAATCACCTGAGTCAATAAAATGGGAAAGTAAATCCAGAGTAGTATTTGTTATTTAATTAAAATATATAAAAAATGTAAAGTAGATATATTGCTTTATATTTTTATATGTTTTAAGTAACAAAATCAAACAAGCATACTACTCTGGATTTACTTTCTCAATAATAATAATAATTAAATATAAATAATAATAATATTAGTTACCACTGCATTTGCTCTCTTGTTCTCTTAGTTTTTTCCCAATTAAAGAAAGTTTTTTCCTCGTTTTTCTTATACGAAGCTGCTCCTCATATCTCTCTCTCTCTCTCTCTCTCTCTCTCTCTCTCTCTCTCTCGTTTACTTAATGCCTGTATCCATAACATGAACATGCGGGGAAGAACGGCATAACCCAACTTTTTTTTTTTTTTTTTTTTTTTTTTTTTTTTTTTTTTTTTTTTTTTTTTTTTTGTTTTTTTTTTTTTTTTTTTTTTTTTTTTTGCTGTTAGCGTGCCCCGAGGAATAGGTGAATTACGAGCGCCCTCACGAGGGGCGGAGCTCAACCCTCGTAATACATGGGTCTTCTGAGGATTTCTTAAACCCCTTCCGCTGTACACTCGACGTTTTACTATTGGATTACGAAGGGAGGAGTCACCTCCCTTCCTTATTTAATTCTCCTCTCCCTCTTCGAGAGATTTATCGCTTATTATCTCTGCCGGATCTTGTTTCTATGCGATTAAATCGCTGATGACGATGATTACGTTTGGATGTAATTGGTTTATCCTCTCGACCTGACGAGGTGATCTATACATATACGTCTTTACGTCTTGCCATAGACGAAGTCACACAACCAGTGGCGTCATTTCAGATTTTCCTTTTTTGGGGAGGTCGGGTGTTGGGGTGTGTGGAAAGGTCTAGAACTTATAGTATGGGTGGAGTGGCGAGCGAAGCGAGTCCTATCAGCTGCGGGTAGGGGAAATTGTAAGCGTCACCACCATCTCCCGCCCCCTGAGAAATTTTTGGAAATCTGTGCGTATTGTGGAGCGTTTTGAAGCCATTTAAGATTCACCTCTATGTGAATTTTATTGAAGTTAGAGGACGCAATGGGAAATTTCAGATTATATCCATGCGCTGAAAACACTTAATTTAAATACTACATTAACATAGCGACCGAGGTTCGACTGCACTCAAGAGCTCCAAAGACCCAGAGAGCCGCTTTAAGGAGACACGACAATTAACTGAAGCGTCTCTGCTTCGGTAAATCTTTGAGCCAAAAAAATAATCATAAAAAAAATAGGTCGGTAAAATTTGCTCTCGTCCTCGGAATATTAAAAGCAAATTGGTTTCAGAGCTCACGAAGCAAAAAGACGACCCCCGTCTTTATTTTCAGAGTTGTGACCTTGACCCGGAGAGACGAAAAAGACGTGGTGGAGAGAGAGAGAGAGAGAGAGAGAGAGGTGGTCTGGGACCACCCGGATGAGGTACGTCACCGCTGAGGACGTCGGCTTTCTTTGAAGTCGAAAGAGTTCCGCGCAAACAGAACCGGGCTTATAGAGGTGTTCTCGACTTACTAGCTAATTATTCTATCGTAATTAAGGAGAGACTCTTAACCATCGCTTTTTTTTTATATAAAGTTTCTGTCTGTTTCGATCTTTGTCTCTCATGGAAGTCCCTAGTGAGATTTAAGCTTAGTTTGATTATCTTCAAGGAATTTGCCCTTGAAGTGAGCAGGTTGAGTTTCTCTTACTCCAAATATCGTCGCGGATTCTAAGAGGAAATATTATGAGAATAACATTGAGGGATGTATCCCGCGAAATTAGATGTATCTAGAAACTCGTAGGCAGATCGCATCCAACTGACTGATTGGTGATTAGGTCATCCTTCTCATAATTATCATGGATACTACTGGTTCTTTCCGCACACTTCCCGCACACAAGAAAGTCAAAATAAAAGTTTCTTAGCGTCATATTTTACTAGTTGTCGATATGCGTTCAGGACATTTATTACTGCAATGACCTTCCCCCTCGCCTTTGCGTGCTCTTACAAACGACCCTGAAACCTTTAAAAAAACTTTTTAAAAAAATTTAAACGTGTAATTTGACGCGAAACGCTGAACATTATAGCTGACAGCAAAGTGAACCTGTGGCAGGTAACGCCATTTTCGTTGTTAACTTTCGCATGTCACCTCAACTGTTTCATGTCTGAAAACGGAGAAAAAAAGAAAAGAAAAAAAAAAGTTTCTTCAGCGGAACAACGCGTTATTGACATACAGCGGTTGAAAGCCATTCATCACGAAAACCATACGGAAGAAAAAGAAAAAAAAAAAAAAAAAAAAAACGATTCCGTGTTATTGGTTCCAACTTTTGTGGTAAAGCGTCCGTATTATATATCCTACCCCGATGGTCTTAAACCCATTACGTATTGGCAGACGAAAAGGGGGAAATTCACTGAAATTCACAGGAATTCACGAGAATTCACGTCGTTCGTGGCCCTGTCAGCGTTTATTTCAGTTTATTTCAGTTTCCCCCTCTCCTCGCCCTGCGCTATTGTGTCGATATTGCTGAAAGGGTTCCATTAGACGCGGAGGAGCTCTCTGGAGGTGGACCGTTTTCATCCTATTACGACGAGAGGCCAATTGGCCTTCCTCTTCTTTCCAATGGTCATCGTTCTTGCAGATCATCATTCGACTTCCCCTTATATTCTGTGTTCCCCTGGAAACTTAGATGTGTATTTACACCCATTCTCCCGAATCCAATTGGGAATCATCACCTTCCGTTGCTCCAAATCAGCGACATTCAAAGCACATGTTTCGATGTTGCTTCGCCTATCTCACGAAAGTACTTTGTTACAAAAGGGCTCCATTGACTTGGGAATAAGCTGAATTAGGATAATTCGGTTTGGATATTAACTACAAAAAATTTGCCAGATAGCCGAAAGGTAGATAGGTTAATTGTTAAATGCAAGTTAAATTGGGGAAGGGACTTTGAATACAGCGCTGGTTTTAGATGAAGCAGTTGTGCCTCAGGGAAGAAGTGTTTTGGTACTTACATTCTCATTAGGGTTTGAACTGACGTAAATGTGTAAGTGTTTACATATAAAAATATGGAATGTTAGTCCATATATATAAAAGAATAAAACCTAAAGAGGTCAACCAGATTGCTTGCAGAATGTGATCAGACTAGAGACGCTAAAGATGACGTATACAATAAAAGTAGGCTAAGATAACATGCCGTCACCTGTAGTCATTCAATTGTTTTATAAAACAACAGTCAAGCTCCCTGCTTGAGACAACTACCCCGCCGGACCTATAATTCAAACGGCCTACGTGATCTGTAGCGGTGTCTCATTTGATGTGTGTTCGTATGAACTATTTGTCATTTGTATGTATGTTCGATATTTTCGAACTACTGTCTGTTCCTTCATAACTTGTAACAGAGATGGTAGACAGGCAGAAGAGAGTTAGCTATCGTCATTAGAAGACCTGTACCTCTTTACCTAAGCTTTATCATGTAGAGGAATAGGATTAGCCATCATCATTGGCAGAAGTGATCAAGCTATCGTTATTAGAAGACTTGTACAATCATATCTGATCTTCCCACCATGTAAAACTTCAGAAGGAATATATAATTTTTTATACTTAGTGTTTTTCTACAAGAACCTCCTCACCTGAGTTTAACACATCGTCGTAATAACTAACAAGATAATACCGACTTCGTAAGTGATCTACAAACCCCAGACACTCATTGAAGATGGAAGTGCAATACCCAAACGACTTAGCGTAAGATTATCGCTAGTCTAACATTACCTCATAGGGCGCCCTTATCATACAAGGCACAAGCCCTAATATTGGTCGTCGCCAGCGTACCAGAAGAACTCTACAACGTCCTAACGAAGAAAAAACAGAATAATAAATCTGAAGTCAACGACGACGAAAGCAGCAGATTCTTCAAGCAACCTAGTATCATCGTTAGTGAGCGACTTCAGAAAACAACAAGATTCGTCAAGCAAACTTAGTATCATCGTTTAGTGAATAACTTCAAGAACAAAACCGACGTGTCCTTTTCCTACGACAACGGAAGCTTCGTCTCTCATTAGAATCATTCAAGAAAACATCGTTAGTGAGCGTTCCGCACTGCAAGAAACAAACCAAACGCGTCTGCAGCATCGGATTTTCAAGGGCTCGAATCATCCCAACACGCGCACGGGGGAAACTCAGCCAAAAAAAAACCAGGTCATCCGCTAAATAGAGAAGGAGGACCAAGGCCGTGTGTCGTTATCGGAACACCGTGACTTCCCACAAAAACGCAACTAAGTACAATTTTTTATTCATTTGGAGTACCTTTGAGTGTTTCCTTTTGCAGGTCGAATTTCGTTATTCCTGTGGCTGAAGTTACGAGACATTCTTAATCTTACTTTTTACAGAAATTATCTACATCATTGAGATTTCGCTACTGCGAGTTTTTTATCTTTGAGTGTCTGTTTCCAGAAGTTCTACTGAAATATCATAATCATATACTATGTTAATTTTATCATTTTGGGTGATTATTAATCCCTTACGTAACAAATCATATTAAACAGTGAATATGCGTTTACGCAGTGGGACGTCTGTATTTATACAGATTGCATGGATAGGGTCGTTAAGCACCGTAGTGATTAGAAAACACACAAAAAACAAGTGGAACACCCGTACAAATCTTATATAAATTAGAGGTAACACTATTTCGGGTCATGACAATAAATGCTCCTTTGCAAAGTCCCGATCGCAGTTTTAGCCTTGAGTTTTTGAGTTATATAAAATATCGAACCTCAATGACTCAACTTAACTTTAAAAATATGGCTGGATTGCAAGGAATAACATGTCTGTAAAAAACTTTCATCAGGCTAAATGTCGCTGACCAGGTCCCTCACTATTTTCAAATTTTAAGCAAAGAATGAAGTACAAACAGTTAATATTGAATGCAGTAGTGATAACTTGTCTTATTAGTAATCGCTCAGTTCCTAATAGTTCGTCATTCATTGCTTTATAACGTAACAAGCAACATAATGCTAAAAACCCAACACAATACGTTGGCCGATGGTAATAAAGAGAAGGATCTTAATTATTACAAAAAAAAAAAAATAGAAATAGCTAGCCCGGCCCGTTCAGAATCAAACAAGCAAACTCGGTGACTGTGTCACCTAGTCAAGCGGTCAAGGTCAGTCAAAAACTGCCGAAGTGTTCAAAGCATAGCAAATTCCATACAATAAGCGACTCTAGCAGAGTGGAAAAGCGATGTTGGTTCATACATACCGATATTTTTTTGAATTAAAAAAGGATTTTTCCTATGAAACACACGACCGTATAAAGTAATCAGAGCAGGTTTTCGGTTTTTTTTAATACGTAAGTTTTTATTAGTAAGTGGTGGATAAGCCCGACTGTACTCGCCGTAAAATTAGAATATCTTGTTTATTCCTTTAGTACACGTAATATCCTGTATTTACGGACTCACCGTCTGTTGTTCGAACTTCCCTAATGAGAAGTCCGGATAAGCGAGCGTTTACAGATACCTCTATAGTTACATAAAAAACATTGATCTGTATCTAGTGTAATTGTAAGATTCATCTAGGGGTATACAAAATATTAACTTACATCCTGCAAAATAAGGCGTGTTTATCAAAGGGAAATCCTATAAACCTTCAAACATATTAAAATCCGTTTGAACAAAAATGAGACAGTTAATCAATAACTAACTTATATAAAGGAACTATACATTTGTCTCATAAATCGTAACATTTGTTCAAATGACCAACAGAATTCTCCCACAACCGCAGTCGCACTTTGCATGCAAAATCTCGAGAAGCATGCACCCTCGAATGTCTTAGTGCGTGTAAAAAAGACTTTGCTGGAAATGAAATTTTAATCCTTCCCGACGCTCTGAAATATAACGACTTTCCGCGAACAAAGCCCTAGACACGGTTGACTCGCTGCAAACAAGTTAATATAGTAATCCACAAAAACCTATACTATAAATATCGCATTTTTTTATTGTTGCTAATTTTTTAATCACGCCCAATCAGTCGTGGATGAATCTCTCTTATATTCTATCTAAAGTAATATCAGTAAAGTCATTCAAGCAGAGATGATTCAGCAGAAACTTTTTTTAACTTTTATCTGAATACCAGGGAAGTTTCTCCACTAGCGAGTGATTTTCGGAGGAAAAAAAAAAAAAAAAAACGGATGTAATTTACACAAAATACGGTCTAAGGACAAACATAAAGCTATAATAACGTACCTTCGCATAGACTCTCAATGAAATTTCAAAATAGAGATAAATGACGAAGTTGAAAAATGTTAGTAATAGGAGTCATTAGGAAATCAAATAGCCCATATAACCTTTTTCCCTCAAAACGTCATGCCATAAAAGATCGACTTTGGCGTATCTGCGTAGATTTCTGTCGCTTAAACAAGGAAACGGACTCCCGATAGTTTCCAGTGCGATGTACCGACGACATCTTATCTCTGTTAGGTTAGAATAAATTTTTTTCACCAACTTGGACTTACTTAAAGGCTTTTACCTGATACCATTACCTAAGTGATTGTACCTCATACACCGTTTTCAGCACACTCAGGGGATATTATCAAGATTTTTTACGTATGCCTCCGGCTTACGTTGCGCCCCAATTACAATATAGTGGTTTGGAGACTTTTAGGGGTGGGGATAACCTACATGCCTATATGGATGATCTTGTAATCTTTTCTAATACCTTAGAAGTACATTCACATAAAGAAAGTGAGCTAGTGCTACAGAGACAAGACAAATAATCTCAGAGTAAAATATCTAAATGTGAGTTTTTTAAAACCGAACATGTTTATCTAGGTTTTATGTGTCTAGTCAAGTCTTAAAGTAGTCCATGGTAAGGTGTCGGCTATTCATAACTTTCCCGTACCGATTAACGTAAAAGGGAGATACAGCACTTTCGCGCTTTAGTGGGTATTACAATCGTATGTAAAATAGTAACTCTTCAATCATGACAGCTCCTTTAACAGATCTTACTTAACGAAGAGCGTAGATTTATTATGGTCTCAAAAAGCATCAACAGGCGTTCGATATCTTAAAAGCGGAATAAATGCAGCTTACCTAACTTAAAAATCCCTGATTTAAATAAGGAATTTTTTTTTATTGCAACAGACGCCTCAGACCAAGGGGTAAGAGGGATACTACTTCAGTAATATGATAAACAGTTCTTCCCTATAGCTTTTTATTCACGTAAACTAAAGCCCTCTGAAAGTAAATATGCAGTAATAGGCAAGGAAGGGCTAGGTATCTTTAACACTAGTACATTTTAAGTTCATAATCTATGGCTATCCTGATAAAGTCCTTACTGAACATGAGTCCTTTACCGAGTTTTTCAAAGGCTTTATCACAGTCCAAAAGGAACTCGGTGGACAAATGATCATTCAGGTCTTTGGAGCCAAGATAAGATATCTACCTGGGAAAGCAATATCACTAGCTGACGCATTATCCCGCAATCCCGCACCATACCGCAAGAACCATTAATTAGACTAAAAAATATAGAAAACATCCGTGCCTATTGTTAAAAACCGTATCTAAACAAGAAAATTCCTTACCCAAGAGATCGCGAGCATTGAATATCTGGGGGTCGGAGCGCAGAATGTTACAAAACTGAACAAAGCAAGTGTCAACAGCGATAAGCAAAACAATAAACACCAAACAATAACACTTCGAAACGGAAACAGGGTCAGCGGCTAAGCAAAAAACAATAAACACTTCGAGCAGAAACCTAAAGCAAAAGTATATTTAAAGTGTGTATCAGAATAATGTAATCAAATGTAATATTATATGTAGGTCTGTGACGAGGAAAACCCGAAGAACACAGCGATGACTAACGACCAGGTAGTAGTAATAATCTCTTTCATACCAATCGTCATAAACTGGTTGCATTCCGTCATCCAGGGTTCTCTACTATGTCACAGAAAGCCAAAGTCACTATTTTTAACTGGCCTACAATGCTTACAAATATAGCACATACTGATTGTAACACGTGTCATGAAAACAAGGGGTGGACACACTAAGACACCTGTCAGTTTAAGGCCTATCCTGTGCCAAATCAATCCTTGAAAGAATATACGTAGAATTATTAACAGAATTACGAGTCTGACAGAGGGAATAACACTTCTTAGTGTTAATAGTTCCTTGACACGTTATATAGAATTAATAGCACTAAAAACAAACACCGCAATTGAGTGCGTTACGAATATTTATGAGTGCTAAATCAGTAAATATGGAATTCAACACATAATAATCTGTGACTCGGGTGGTGTAAATCAATAATAATCTCCTTAACACGTTGTGTGAATTCCTTTCCATTAAGAAAACCAATAATATATTTTATCACCCAGAGTCAATCGGTTTGGTAGAATAACTGATAATTAAATAGGAAGTGTCAATGTCTTACGAGTTACACTCGTGATATTGGATCCGAACTGGATTATAGCGGTTCTCGCGGTTTTAAATACCTTTATCATTTATATCTTGTATCTATAGAATTGATGCCGCAAGTAGCCTTATACGGTACGCCGCTAGAACACTCTTCCACATATTCAAGCCAACCATTAATTTATCAAATATATATATAAAAAAATATAAATAAATAAAATATAAAAAAATAAAATAAATATGGATACAAGTGGAGTCAATATAATAACACTCCAGTAAGAAGTCGGAAGGGTTACAAATTATAATAAAAAGGAATCACGATAAAATCAATAAGCAAAAACGTAAGCATAGGTTATTAAATATCCAAATATATATGCTAAAGATTTGAACTCTAACTTAATGCTTTAGTAATGACAAATAAGCTAAAGTTCAAACACTATCCAAAACCTACTGAAATATTGTCTGTCCGGTGATTTATATTCGTAGTCAATGAAAAGAAAAAAAAAAAAATAATAATAATAATAATAATAAATAAATAAATAAATAAAATAAATAAAATAAAATCGAGATTTTAAAGTCAGAGTCTAGAAGTGAAAATGTTATCTATGAAATAATCCTATATGAATCTTATACAGGGCTAATAATATATATAGAATTTGTATGGAAACCTTTTTCATTTTAGTTTCAATAAGGAATATTTAATTTAACATAATCATGCAGTTTTCCAACATGAAACTAATATATTGTTGTTCAATTTTGGTACTGTTTTTTTTTTCAGACATTCTTCTCATGTGGGTCGAGTATTAAAAAACAAAAAAAAAAATTATCCTAAAGTCGTATTTATTACAGCAAGTAACGTAACTCTTAGCTGGCTGAGAGCAATCTCCTGCCAAGTGACGACGTCATCATTGCCGTATCAGCATTTGTTCCTTTAACCTCAAATATCTGCTTGCACAGGCTTCATCTCGCGCTTGCAAAAGCAGATTGACTGGAGAAAGGAATGCTTAGCCCGAAACTTCTCATGGGCAAGGCAGACATGTCTATCCGTATGCGCAATGCAACTTTAGCTAAGGAGTTGCAATCATTTTAAATTAATAACAAAATAAGCAAATAGAATTTCTATAACAATAAAATGAATTAATTTTTTTTTCCGAACCTCATAGACATTTAGAAGTATCAGGATATGTATATATAAACTATTTACTTGCAACATTAGCCTATTACAATTCAAGTAAAACATTCATGGGAAAATGTCACATTTTCATGAAAACCCAAGTTTTTTTTAGAAATTAGTTACATAGTGGGTTTTTTTCGTTGCATCTCCTACCTATTAATAAAGTTTTAAAAAATTAACCTCAGAGGATGCGCGCGAGAAAATTGAATATGAAACTTTTGTTAGGGCACATAGAATCATGATTAATATTTCTCTTTGACTCTTATGTTGCCTGGCAATCTTACAAATAGCTCCGTTTTCCACTTCTTTGTCTAGTAACTTACTACCAGTATATCAAATTTTCTTTGGGATTCGTATTGAATATCTGTTTATTTTTTATAATTATGGATATTTTTACAGTCCCTCATAGACCTGGATAGGTTCACTCATTGTTAATGCCATGGATAAAAAAAGTTTGTACAGCGACTCTTTTGAATTCCAAAATAATCAGCGAATTCATGTGGTTAAGTCTGGTCTAAATGGCTCTCTCCCCTCCCCTGTATTTGGATGTCGTCTGAATTTACTTTGCCCTTGTGACAAGTATAATTTCACTTGCAGGCTGATTAATGGAACCTGGTTACAGTATCCTGCAGTACGAGAGTTTCACATCGCAACTTCAAAAAATCGTTCGTCGCTGCGGACGACGGCAGTCGAGTAACAACCGCCTACAATGTGAAAGGAATAAGCACCATCATGGACTTCTTCGACCGACACCGTATCTCGTCGTTAATCTCGTTTTAATGCGGAACGCTCCGGCGGCTGTCGGAATCGACTACGAAAGGGACATACTTCCGACGATTACGACCCGAAGGATATTCAACTCTACTTTGCTGGCGAAGGACTCGTGCTGGGGATGTTTTTTTTATTCATCGCGAACGTAATCGTGAGCTTAGGATGCAGAGAATAAGTATGAGCGCAATATAGAATGTTGGACCCGCCCAGGCAAATTTTCCCCTTTGTTTTAACCCTGTGAAATAGGCCGTTTCATTGGGCTATAGGTGTTTGTCTGGAACTGTGTAATGGACAAAAAGTTGTTCGAAAGCTAGTTAAATGTGAAGTAGTATAACCTCGGTCATGTATCCTATATATAATTGATCATAAATAACAGAGTCGAAATATATCTTTGCATGTACGCAATAGGAATCTCTTATATAAATGATCATAAATAACAGAATCTAAATATTTCTTTGCGAATACGCAATAGGAATCTATTTAAAGTGCACATATATTAATCATAATCATATGAATCCATATACATATGTATAAACAAATCAGGTAGCCTATAATCAATCTGTTACCTTTTATCTTACCAATATCTGCAGTTGTTATGAGTTAGTATATGAATTAATGAATCAGATATATAACATTTAGCATAAACATCAACGAATCAATCAGCATAAACATTAATAATTTTATCAATTCATATATGAAATTTTTTTATCAGTTAAAATATGATTTTTTATCATGTTAATCTTCATTCTATGCAATTGTCAGAGTACATTAGTATTTCTGTAGCATATGTATTTAATCTTAATGAGATGAAGTGAAAAACTGTATCATATATATCACGTGATCACTATTATTTACCAATATCATTGTTTTATATTTTTAATTACTTGAATCAATTCATGTACACCATGAATTTTTTATTTACTTATATATATTCACATAGTGGCTGTATCACACTCCTATAAGTCAAATGCAAGTTCAACGTTTGAGTAATATTCAGTGGTTGGGTTTTGGGTGAAAGAAAAAGCTGACCGAGCTGATGTAAGTGTTTACATAATAAAAATATGGAATGTTAGTCCATATATATAAAAGAATAAAACTAAAGAGGTCAACCAGATTGCTTGCAGGAATGTGATCAGACTAGAGACGCTAAAGATGACGTTATACAATAAAAGTAGGCTAAGATAACATGCCGTCACCGTAAGTAGTCAATTCAATTTGTTTATAAACAACAGTCCAAGCTCCATGCTTGAGACAACTACCCCGACCTATAATTCAAACGGCCCTACGTGATCTGTAGCGTGTCTCATTTGATTGTGTGTTCGTATGAAACTATGTCATTTGTATGTATGTTCCCATATGTTCGAACTACTGTCTGTTCCTTCATAACTTGTAACAGAGATGGTAGACAGCAGAAGAGAGTTAGCTATCGTCATTAGAAGACCTGTACCTCTTTACCTAAGCTTTATCATGTAGAGGAATAGGATTAGCCATCATCATTGGCAGAAGTGATCAAGCTATCGTTATTAGAAGACTTGTACAATCATATCTGATCTTCACCATGTAAAACTTCAGAAGAATATATAATTTTTTATACTTAGTGTTTTCTACAAGAACCTCCTCACCATGAGTTTAACACATCGTCGTAATAACTAACAAGATAATACCGACTTCGTAAGTGACATCTACAAACCCCCAGACACTCCATTGAAGATGGAAGTGCAATACCAAACGACTTAGCGTAAGATTATCGCTAGTCTAACATTACCTCATAGGGCGCCTTATCATACAAGGCACAAGCCCTAATAAATGTTCCTATATAATTTCAACACTTCAAGGGAAGCTAGTTAAATGGTAGAATAATAGCAAGAGAATAAGAAAATGTGAGTATGTTGCCATTTATTTTAATTAAAAGGAAACAAGTTCTGCCCTCGGTAAACATCATCTTTTAGACCGTTGTGACAAGCCCAACAAAATATCAATTGAACAGCAATTGAAGGGAGATGAGATACCGTGAATACCGTGAGAGTCACAATCATTCTTTCAACTCACCAATAGATTATTATTATAAGGCTTCCAAACATCGACGGAAATACAAGATGCCCTTTCTTATACGCAACATTACGACCGTTGGATGGGGAGAATTCACGTCAATAACACGTTCCTCTCCCAGTCATTCGTCTGTTTCGGTAATCTGTATCAGACACGCCAGCGCGAGATGGGAGGACGAGAGACCTGACAACAAAAAATGGACAGATTCGTGAGTGGTTTTCACTTATCGAGAACGATATAATCTCACGGTTTCTTTCCTCTGTCGAATCATGTAACTTGCTTTAGATTTTTCAAGGTTAAAAAAATATCTTCTATGAAATAATTTTGCTGGCTTTACAATTTTCTGGGTAAAAATATTCCTTTATTCTATGAAATAATTTAGCTTGCTTTACAATTTTCTGGGTAAAAATCATTCCTTTATTCTACGAAATATTTGACCTTGCTTCGACATTTTCAAGATAGAAAAACATTTATTTTTTAATATGACTCAGCCTGCCTGCTGATACCAGTGTCCTTTTATAGCGCCGCCGCTCGTAATGCCCCGCGGAGGGGCGCGCTACCGAGGGTATTACAACTCATAATGCCCTTAGTAGCGCCTGGCTTCTGGCGGGGCTCCCAAGGGTTATACAAGGGGGCGGGGGGGCGAAACTCCGATAGGCGGGGGTGCGTTCTATCCCTGCTTTCCTCGCGGGTATTGTTCCTCTCGATAAAATGCAAATGGGGCGTGAGTCGTTCTATGAAATCTGATTACATTTGGGAGTCTTCCAGGGTCGTATTTTGGTTGATTTGTGGGAATACGACCTAATCTCTCTCTCTCTCTCTCTCTCTCTCTCTCTCTCTCTGATATTGTGCAGGTTATTAATGAAATTAAAAATGGAGCTGCAGCAGGGCCTGATGGTGTCCCTGCTATTTTGTTAAAGAAGGTAGTTCATTCTATCGCAAAGCCACTTGCAATATTATTAAGACAAAGTGTAGATACAGGCAAGATTTACGATGAGCACAAATTAGCATATATTACCCCTACTTTCAAAAGTGGATCAAGACTAGAGGCAAGTAATTATAGGCCTGTGAGTCTAACATCACATAATATGAAAGTGTATGAAAGGGTAATGAAGAAAAATATTATGAAACATTTAATAAAAAATAATTTGTTTAATATACGACAACATGGTTTTGTACCTGGAAAAAGTACATAAACCCAACTGTTAGTCCACCGTGAGAACATATACAAAAATATGAAAAGCAGAAATGAAACAGGATGCGGTTTATCTAGACTTTGCAAAAGCTTCTGACAAGGTAGATCATAATAGATTAGCGAAGAAAATTAGAAAACATAATATAGTGGATAAAGTAGGAAGATGGTTAAAAGAATTTTTACACAACAGAAAACAGATAGTTATTGCAAACGATGAGAAATCGGATGAAGCTAAGGTAATATCCGGTGTGCCACAAGGTACGGTGTTAGCTGCATTACTGTTTGTTATTATGATTGCAGACATAGACAGTAATGTTAAGGACTCGTAGTGAGTAGTTTCCCCGATGACACAAGAATAAGTAGAGAAATTACTTGTGATGAAGATAGGAATGCGCTACAAAGAGACCTTAACAAAGTATATGATTGGGCAGAGGTAAATAGGCGGTATTTAACTCTGATAAATTTGAATCAATGAATTATGGAGACAGAGAGGGAAAGCTATATGCATATAGGGGACCTCATAATGAGACAATCACAAATAAGGAAGCAGTTAAAGACCTTGGTGTGATGATGAATAGGAAAATGTTATGCAATGATCAAATAGCAATTCTATTGGCAAAATGTAAAGCAAAAATGGGAATGTTGTTGCGGCACTTCAAAACAAGAAAAGCTGAACACATGATTATGCTTTATAAAACATATGTTCGTAGTCTACTTGAATATTGCAATATGATATGGTACCCACACTATCAAAAGGATATTGCACAATAGAGATTGTACAAAGGTCCTTTACAGCTAGAATAGAAGAAGTTAAGGATCTTGACTACTGGGAAAGACTACAATCCTTAAAATTATATAGTCTAGAAAGGAGAAGAGAACGCTACATGGTAATTCAGGCATGGAAACAGATAGAGGGAATTACCGAAAACAACATGAGCTAAAATCAGAAAAAGCAAGCAGAGGTAGATTAATAGTGCCCAAAACTATACCAGGAAAAATAAGGAAAGCACACAGGACATTAATCCACTACGCACCAGCATCGATAATGCAGCGTCTATTCAATACGTTGCCAGCTCATCTGAGGAATATATCAGGAGTGAGCGTAGATGTGTTTAAGAATAAGCTCGACAAATATCTAAGCTGCATCCCAGACCATCCAAGATTGGAAGATGCAAAATATACCGGAAGATGTACTAGCAACTCTGGTAGACATTAGAGGTGCCTCCCACTGAGGGACATGGGGCAACCCGAACAAGATGTAAGGTCTGTAAGGTAAGGTAAGGTCTCTCTCTCTCTCTCTCTCTCTCTCTCTCTCTCTGTATCAAATCAGCTGTCATTACATTGTATTGTCATTCTCTCTCTCTCTCTCTCTCTCTCTCTCTCTCTCTCTCTCTCTCTCTCTCTCTGTGTTCCTCATTCTTTCATTAATATCTCTAAATATCTCTCACTAAGGAGTCCCCCTCAAGGCAGCCGAACATAAATCTCGAGGCTTTGCACCGAAAATCCAGCGAGATGTGAATATGCACGAAAAGACAGCAGGCGAGATAAAACTGCCTTTTATCAGGATCTACATATTTTAAGACCTCATACCATTCTATCTGAGCCTTTCGTTATTATGCATATCGCTGTGGAGGCTCCAACGAAGATTCCAGGCGACAGAAATTTAATGAATGTTGGGGGGGTTCAAATTTAATGAATGCTGGGGAGGTTCAAGTTTCATAATGAATGTTGGGGGGTTCAAGTTTAATGAATGTTGGAAGTTCTCTCGGAAAATGAGGGAGGTTTTTGATCAGATTAATGTTGTACTGACGATGAGAGATATTTTATGTTTACATTTCAGTTTGATGTCGATTATATGGATGTATATTGTACTGGATTTTGTGGTATTCTCAAGCACGTGTGTTCCTTCGTCCCACATTCGATATATTATATGTATATATCTAATTATATATATTATGTAATTATAATATAGTTATATATATATATATATATAATCTGTGTGTGGGTTGTGTGTGTGTATGTATACATACATACACACACACACACATATATATATATATAATATATATATATATATATATATATATATATATATATATATATATATATATTATATATATATATATATATATATATATAGCAAATGTTATTGAGGGAACACTACAGTAATAATCTTTGATGCAAATATTATACCTCACCGACACGCACTACCAACCCGCTCACAGTTTTACGTACGTGCTTCAAGCCTTACTGAAGAAGAAGAAGACGAAGAAGAAAGAGAAGTAGGGGGAGGAGGAGGAGGAGGAGAATAGGGATGGTCCAAACGTTCCCCCAGCGGTACCTCACTGCTGCGAAACACGAGATCACGCATTGTGTTCCAACAACGGGGGGAAATCCATTGCCGTATTCATTGTCGTTCTGAAACGTCCTAATAGCGGCCCGTAAAAGGACGCCCGGGCCATAATATCCGGAAAAAATACCCTTGTTTTGCATCGCTCCCACAGCAGACCCGCGTCCGACCATAATATCCCTGCGCTCGTAATCTACCTAACGGCCGGCCAGAGCCTGGACATTGGTCGAATAATTTCAAAATAACGAGGGATTCTACTTTAAAAGGCCCTTAAAGTGTGCTCTTCCCTTAAAGGAGTTGTCTCTCTCTCTCTCTCTCTCTAAGCCTACGTAGGTAGTTGCTCGTGTGCATTCACACATGCACAAATACGCACACATTTGACATTATGTATGTGTGTGTATATATTATTTATATATATATATATGTATATTATAATCATATTTCTTTAATTATATTATATATTTATTATTTATTTATATATATTATATATTTAATATTATTATATAGTATATATATACATATTTATATATATGTGTATGTGTGTATGTACATACATATTTCAAGTATAAAATGCCCATTAAAACACTGGTTTAAAACATTTATACTTGAGACATATCCTGTTTTAATAGAAGAATCTACTTATATATATATATATATATATATATATATATATATATATATATATATATATATATGCATGCACTTCTCTCACGTGATAAACAACTTGACATAAATTATAAACAAAGTATTTGGAGGAGCAAACTACAAACAAAGGAACAGGTTACAAATTAGATTCAACTTTACAAACAACAGATAAGCTTCGAGGGGCGTCCCAGATATCCAGATCAATGTCCTGTGCTTCGCCTTGTTGTTTTTTATGCATCTTGTTTCTTCCGATTTTCATAGGTGTTTGTCTGCTTTCATAGGAGTGATTTTCCTTAATAAAGTAGAATTTTACTGACATCGCGAGAGACGGAGAAGATTTATGTAGTCTACTCAATCAGCCGATCATTTCCCGCTCTTATTAGTTTTCTGTATATATAAAAATGTAAAAAAAAAATAAATAGATAAAAGCTATTGTGGCGGCATTGTTCCGTCCGTCCGTCCGCACTTTATTCCGTCCGCACTTTTTTTTCTGTCCGCACTTTTTTTATACATGGGTTAAATTTCGATACTTACCATCTATTAAGCATTTCAAAATGAACCTTTATTTCTCTATCTACAATGCTTTCCTAAATTATTTATAAATATATATATCTATATATATATATATATATAATATATATATTAAAACTACTTTGCATATATGCATTAAAACATCGTAGAAATGCAAGGTCGCAACTTTCACACCTTTTTCCTCAGACGTACATCCTCCTCCCTTCCTTTCCTTCCATACCCCTTCCCGAATCTGCCTACCCCTCCTCCTCCTCCTCCCTCCCTTTCTCCCTTCTCCCACTCACTCCTCGCCCTCTCTCTCCCCTCACCCCTCCTCTGGCTCTCTCCCAATCTTAAGGAGTTTGAATACGTAGAGGACTCTGGGTGCCGCAGGAAAAAGCCACGGCGAGCATTCATAACAATGAAAGTGCCAATGGCAACCATAATATCGACAGCGGGAGAAATAAACACACCCGGTTTTGGGTTCGGTTTGGCCCGGCCGCGGCTCGTAAGTCATCCTGGCCCACAGAGAGAGAGAGAGAGAGGAATCTCGCTGATATTGTTACGTGGAGGATATGAATCATCACACGAGCAGAGATTGGGGGTTTAATGTGGTTAAGGTTTCGGTTTGAGGATACGGACGCGACGGGGTTGCTGGATCCGTTCTTCAGTGGGCTGTTCTGATCCCTTTATTTGCTCCTTTTTCCTTTTTTTTTCTGTTCAGTAAGTATTGTACAGTTCTTCTTTAAGTCTTTTCTGTTTCGGAAATGCTGATTGAATCAGTTTTTTTTTATTTATTCATTTGTTCATTGTGGATAAAATCGTATTTACATTTTTCATTTTTTCCTGAATGTTTTAAATGATGTACATTTGTCCATAAGCCTTTTTCTGTCTCAACATATTCTGGTGTCCCGAGGTAATAAGAGCATAACTATCTATCGATTCTGGTGTCGCACTGAAATAGGAGCATAACTATCTATACATTCTGGTGTCCCGAGGTAATAAGAGCATACCTATCTTCATACTCTGGTGTCCCGAGGTAATAAGAGCATACCTATCTATACGTTCTGGTGTCCCACTGAACTAGGAGCATAAGAGCATAACTATCTATACATTCTGGTGTCCCGAGGTAATAAGAGCATACCTATCTTTACTCTGGTGTCCCAATGAAATAAGAACATACCTATCTGTATATTTTGATGTCCCAAAGTCCCACTTCCTGTCAAGGACAGCTGATTTAGAAAGACACTGATGAGGACAGGAATAACGTAAAACTTGATAACCATCTAACTATCCTGATTGCACTGTAGTATAGTGGAAATAAAGATGAGAGTTCAGCTTCCAGCACTTCGAAGCTGATAATATATATATATATATATATATATATATATATATATATATATATATATATATATATATATATATATATATATATATATTTACCTGAAGTTTGGTTATCAGACGGCACACTCTCCAGCAAAGAGATTAATGAATTGGTTAACATTCTCAGCAAATGTGTTACCAGTGACCCTTGAAAGGTATGGGAGTGGTAACCTTATCGCCTGAGAATTGCTAAAAGTTCTAATTCAATGCTGTGTTCATCCACAAACGTATTTAGTTCAGATTGTTAGATAAACAAGAAGAGACCAAAATGAACGAGAGAATTCCGAGGAATATGAAAAAGGCAAATCGGGGGCGGTGCGGGGGAGGGGAGATGGAGCGTTTCAGATAACCCCCCGAACGAAACACCTTCATCAGCGATTCAGAGGCGAAAGGTGCGAAAGTAAAATACAAAAGTTGCCCGGGCCTGATTAGATTTCAAAATTTAAGGTCCAACTTCGAAGGATTCCTTCTAACTCAACGACTTGTCCTCCTGGCTCTCGTGTCCCCACGAGTGAGGAGGCTTTCTCATGGAGGGCACGATGCATTTCTTCCTCCGAAGTCTTCGTCTCTTCTTCTCTTCTCTTCGTCTTCTCTGCTTATCTTCTTCCGTCTCGGGTCTCTTTTTCTATTCAGGTTGCCCGCCAAACTTGAGGGGTAGGGCGGGGTCTTGGTGGGGGGAGGGGGGAGTGGGGGGCGTGGTTTCGGGGGTGTAGACGGTAGACGACAATGAACAGCGCCTGAATTTGTGTGGGTCCTTTGATTTCGTTCTTTCTGTCCTAATAAGTTCGGTTCAGTCTCTGGTCAATTGTGGTTCAACATTTTTGATTCGCTTCAGAACCAAAACTCACTCAAATTCTCATACACATAGCGGTCTTGTATCCTATATCTTCAAGTTTATTTATCAAACTAATCTTATATATTATTTAATCGGGGACACCTGAATTCCACAATAATGAAAAGTACTTTTATCGTAAGATTTAAATTTAATCAACGTCAAAACTGCCCTTTTCCTATTGCCCTCAGTGCATCTCACATGGTGCACTGTAGGCATTACTTGGGGTTCCTTGCAGCGTGCCTTCCTTGTATGCCCCTAGCTGTAACCCCCTTCGTTCCCTTTACCCCACCTCCTTTCATATTCTCTTTCTTCCATCCCACTTTCCACCCTCTCCTAATAATTGAATCATAGTGCAACTGCTTTGAGGTTTTCCTCCTGTTACGCCTTTCAAACCTTTTACTGTCAATTTCCATTTCAGCGCTGAATTACATCATAGGTCCCAGTGCTTGACCTATGACCTAGATTCTTTATATCTATATTCACATCACTTCACTTCACTTAGAAAGAGTGTATTTGCATTTCCTCGTCCTCTGAAAATGTTAGAAATCTATATTACTTTTTTACAGTCACACAATAAACGGATTCCTCGTTCTCTGAAAATGTTAGAAATCGATATTACTTTTTTTACATTTACACAATAAACTGAAGGAATGTACTTAGACACTTGAGTGTATTTGCATTTCCTCGTCCTCTGAAAATGTTAAAACTAGATATAACTTTTTTCGCAGTCACGCAATAAACGGAAGGACTGAGGGAAAAGGGAAGAACCAGACCCAGGTACTCGGCAGGAGACAAGGGGAAGCTATATATACCGATAAGATGATAAGACTGAAGGAAATGGGGCGGGATCATAGTGCATAAATAGAATGGTGATACGCGGTATCTCGCGAGTGGCTGACAACGGTAATTTGGGGAACCCGGAATTTCAGATAGTGGGATAATGAAGGAAACAAAGAAAAGGATAATGAAACAAAATATAAGGAATTGTTTATGGTGAGAATATGTGGGTTAGAGTGCACGATATAGTCTTCTGGTATTCTTATCAGAAATGTATGAGACGGTATAAAAGCATGGAAGGCTTTATTGAGAAGTATGTATAGAACGATACAAAAAAGTTAACTAAAGAACATATGAAACTATAACAAGTATAGTATTCATATATATATATATATTATATATATACATATATATATATATATATATATATATATATATATATATATATATTATATATATATATATATATATATATATTCTGCGGCTGCAGAGCTTCCTAAACAAAGGCAATTAAAATAAACTGCAGATAAATAAATTTTAAAAACTCACTATCATAATTGTTCAGAATGAGGACAATGTAATTTTCTACGAAATAGAAACTAAGAGAATATTCCTCCAAATTAACGAAATCGAGAATGTTAAAACAAAACATAACAAGGAATTATCAAAAATTAGGAAACGACTATTCTTCATAAACGTAAGTTATAGGAAAAGGAAGTTTTCCACTATTTTAGGTAATCAACGCATTTCCATGAATGGATAATCGGACGGAAAATAAACAAAGTGAAGAAATGGATCCAAGATATAAATGAATCATGAAAATTGGTCCATAAAGCCAAGCATTGTTGCAGTTTCAGCCATTTTCGTCCCATGAATTCAATCACCTTTTGAAATGAGAATTATTCGTTGGTTATGCATTCAGTTACCTTTCAAATTAAGAATTATCTGTTGGTTATGCATTCAATTACCTTTCAAATTAAGAATTATCTGTTGGTTATGCATTCAGTTACCTTTCAAATTAAGAATTATCTGTTGGTCATGCATTCAGTTACCTTTCAAATTAAGAATTATCTGTTGGTTATGCATTCAGTTACCTTTCAAATTAAGAATTGTCTGTTGGCTATGCATTCAATTACCTTTCAAATTAAGAATTATCTGTTGGCTATGCATTCAAATACCTTTTAAAATAAGAATTATCTGTTGACTATGCATTAACTTCCATTAACTACGAAGAGAACAAAGCATATTTGATATATTTGTAAGTGTTACATAATAAAAATATGGAATGTTATTCCATATATATATAAAAAACTAAAACTATGATTAATTAAAACCAGTGACCCAAGAGGTCAACCAGATTGCTTGCAGGAATGTGATCAGACCAGAGACGATAAGTAGGCTAAGATGACGTATACAATAAAGTAGGCTAAGATGACTTGTTCTAATCAGTCAGTGTCTAGTGCCGTCACCTGTAGTCATTCATTTGTTTATAAACTTTAGTCCAAGCTTCCTGCTTGAGACAAACACCGTGACCTATAGCTCAAGCGGCCTACGTGATTTGCATTCTATGTCATCTGTGTGTATGTTTGTATGTTCGAGCTACTGTCTGCTTCCTTTATGAATTGTAAACCAGATTGTAGAGGAGAAGCGATCAAGCCATCGTCATTAGAAGACCTGTCCATTTTTATCTGAGTTTCATCATGTAGAATTCAATCAGCCATCATCTTTGGCAGACTTGTACAATTTCATCTTGTAATCTCAGAAGAATAGATGTATTTTTGTACTCAGTGTTTTCTACTAGAACCTCACATCAGAAAGAGATCGAATGAAGTTATAACTATCATCATGAGTTTAACACATCTCCGTCGTCATAACCAAAGAAGATATGGACTTCGTAAGTAATCATCAAACCCCAAGACACTCCAATGAGTATGGAAGTCAGAACCAACCGACTTAGCGTAAGATTATCGCAAGTCTAACATAACCTCACAGGGCGCCTTATTATACAAGGCAACAGCCCTAAAATATTTCTCTCGCTGAAAACGACAAACAAACTTATATAACTGAATATGAATAAGAGATATAGGTAGATATTTTATAGGACCTTCTGGAAATCGTGTTCGAAAATGGGGATAGTTTTGTGTTTAGTCTAGAAAAATAATGATGATGACCATTGTATTGATACTATTATGGGAAATATTTTAAGTCAAATAATGCCCAGTAGATCACAAGATATATTAACGCAAGCGTCTTGGCAAACATTTTATTTTAGTCACCGTTCGAGTTCAATTTTCTTTAAGCAATAATTTATATCTCGTTTTCTTTATATATTGGAGCAGTGTCTAAGGTTATTTTCATTGCTCGGAATATTGCGAAGGGAACGCTTGAAACCGTGAGCGGTATAATGAACAAAAAATATAATAAAAGACGAAATATATACGAAAAATTAGCAATTGATGGGAAAGTATCCACAAATGAAACATCATGGTAAAGAAAGAGGGTTTTGGTGTCAAGTACTAGGTATCTGGCTAGTCATAGTGAAGGTTTATTATGATCAGATACCTATTCACACTTTTATGTGTATTCGCTTGCCAATGCACTCTAAGTTTCCACCTGATTTTATGCACATATCCTATCTGCTACCTCTTTTCCTCGCCTTTTCTAAGACTCACTTCATCTCTCATCTTACAGTTCTAATAGATGTTTATTCCCGAAAACTTGCAAGAATATATACTTCTTCCATTAAACATACATAACTTCATCCTTCCTTTGTTTTAAAGACAAATAGATTGAAATTATACTTTTCTATAGATGTATTTAAGTGTCTATCAAGTCAGGTAAAATCGTCATCAGTCATAATGTTTCTGTGTGTAATTCCAGTGAGGCATTGCCAACCAATTAGCCCTTTGTCCAAGGGAAATGCTGTTTTTAAAACAAGTACGCCAGACACGAGAATACGATATTTATCTTTATGGATGAATTCCTATATGGATTCCCTGACCCATATATGTGTTATATTAGTCAAAGATAGATTCAGTCATAATCATCGGGAAACCCACTGGCGAAGACGAATCTCGCGAAAGTAGTCCCTTTGAAAATTTCCAGCATCAGTTATACCCTGTTTTCATAATTTAGTGGAGATAATTGTGATACTATTCTTTACTTTGTGGTGTATATGAGTGGCTATACTCACAAGTTTGATTATTTTTTATGAATTTGGCTGAAAGAGTAAGCTATTTAACCCCCAACCCCTAACCCGCCGCCACCCAGCCCGCCATTCGTACGATGTACGATACCTTCTCCAATTATCGAACGTTCTATACGACAATTCTGTGATTTGCGCTTTTCTGAGACTGTTGATTGAAAAGCATTTTCATCAACATTAAACGTTTTCCACTGGTAATGATTACCTACAAAATGAGAGGTCGTGATTTCCCTTAGGATTATGTGGGTTGATGATGTAGCTATTCTTTACAAGGAGCTACTACAACTATTCGGTGAAAAATTCTGGGTAGGAGTTTTAGAGTGGAATAAGTTATCTGAACTAGCACATTTTGCTCTGTGTGGTCAGTCTTTCCTAAATTCTAATCTGAATGTGAAAGAGTTGCTTAGCAATCTGTCGAAGACAAAAATCAGATGTAGTTTAAACAAAGATCCTGTTAATGTCCCTTTGTTGGCTTCCGAGTGTATTAAAAGCCAAAAGTGTCTTGTGTCAAGTTTACGCCATCTAAATGCCATGTTCGACCGTTAAAAAAGGGTTTTAGTTTCTGTTCCATATGTCTTTTTTTTTTAATATCACACTTTAATTAAAACTATTTTTACTTTATAACAAATATACCTATAAGATGTACATGTATTTATTCTTATACCAAGAAATGTTGCGTTGATAGAGATTCCGCCATTTATTATACTAATCACCTTCATTTTACGATATATTTTTACGATCATTTTGGTAGAGAAATGATAACTTTGAAGTGCCAGTACGACAACTTAGTCAGGAATTTGCCCCGCCCACCTCACCTGTCACTTGTCACTTGTCGGCTGTATTGTGTATTCCTCCACTTTTGTTGTCCTTCAGAGCATTGCTTCAGAGTTCAGTCACAGCAGTGTTGCCAAACCGCGGAGAAATGACCAAAAGGGCGGAGAGGATTCGAGGGGGCGGCATTGAATGCAGAGCTGAGGTCTGCACTCCTCACGTATGCGGCGCTTGAAATTATATAATATTTTTGAAAATACTAATATTTTTGACAAATTAACCATTTTCACTAGTCTCGAGTGTTCGTGAGCCAATATCAGATACGATCATATACGATTTTCAATTAAGAACCGATTTTGTCAACAGCAGATGACGTAACCCAAGGCATTCATTCTTTAGGTCCAGCAATCTTCAATTTGCCTTTGTAATTATATATATAGGTTAGTAAAATTTGGTTAATTTGTGAAATCTTTGGGTGAAGACTGACTTAAATTAATGTAAACTTAGTCATGTGTAGAGTTTTTATTTATTTTTTTGAGAAAACAACATAAAATATGTATTAGGCAATTTCATCAGTTGAAGTGATTCAACTGATTATAACCGAATAAGTTTCGATATCAGTATGCTACAAAGTGGTGTATTATAATCGTGGATTTTCTTTATATTAATGTAGCTTATCGATAAAAAAAGGACCAATTATGATGTACTCTTTTCCAATTTTTTGAAACTCATAGTCCTGAATAGGGCATTCTTTTGGCTTAAGATTGGCACATGTATACCATAAATCATGCACAATATGCTATCCATTCTCTTGGGGAAATATCTCATTTCAAAATATCCGGATCATAAAAGGTGGCATATAGACCTACATGTTTCATATCGTTTTTGTCAGTTTACAATGTTTATGGCATTGATTTTAAGCCTAGACCTATGTTTTATATATTAGGTTGTTTATTATCATTAATACTTCAGCAAACGTTTGATTTAACATACAGCATATTACCTAAAGTGACAAATGTGGCTTAAAAAAGAAAAGAAAGAATAAACTACTTATGAATATCGAAGGATTTATGGAGCTTGTAAACTTACTCTGTGGGGAACGCAAAGAAATTAATGCAAAACCAACCGTTTTTAGTAAAGAAATACATTTTCGTGCAGTTTTTTTGGAACTTCCCACTTTTTGCTGAAAACTTTATGAATTAATTTACTTGGCCTAGTTCACTTTGTAGCCTAATTTACGCATCAAATCATATGCAACAATCATAAATATAAAACAGTAATATCACACACACACACACACACACACACACACACACACACACACACACACACACACACACACACACACACACACACACATATATATATATTATATATATATATATATATATATATATATATATATATCGAATGTAATAAACCAGCTTCAAGACTGAACATTGTCCGCGTATCTCGTTTGATTCTAAATTTTACTCATTAAAGTTACGTAATGTTTCTAAATATATGAAGCACCTGAATTTCGGAAAGGGGAAAATCTAACTCTAAAAAGGTTTAATTAGTAAAACCAACTCATATACTGGAAAAGATACGGTTAATATAATATAACTAGGATGACTATTTCGTCTAGTTAGTGTAGCAACATAACATTGCTTGGCAATTAACACTACACCTCCCGGTGCGGAGCTAAATTCTCGGGGACGTGCGGACTTCGCGGCAACGCTGAGTCACAGTGACGTCACTGACGTGTCATTTCTGGTTGAAATACTGTAAGGCTCAAATATCCATTGTCTTTTCTCAAATTTTCGGTGGTTGGGAGGTTGCACAGTTGTCTAAGGTCGGTGAATTTGTATTTGCCAGTGTTGGCCATGAATAGTATGAGTTATTTTTCGTTAAAAATAACAAAATACTGTAGCTATTATTATATCAGATTCATTCATACCCAGTAGCCCAGCCCACTGGCTGAAGGAATAGCCTATACCTAGGTACGCTACTTCGGTACTATACCAGCAGGTGGTTTGTTTATTAAGCAAAATAGCCTACTGAGAACTAAACTTGTATTTACTAGTTTGGGTAAATCTTAATACTAATATCTCCGTCTGAGTTTGGGTAAAAATTTATTTTGACTAACTACCAATGGGGTTGCTTCGCAGCAGGTAGGCCTATACAGTAGCCTAGTAGTAGCTACTACCTTGGAAATTCACTTTTCGGTAGATCTGGGGTACCTATCCGTGGCGGCCCAGACTGTGACAGTTGCGGTTTATCTATGCTGAACAAGAATTTTAAGTAATATATTTACTGAACAAGAATTTTAAGTAATAGGGGGAAACATCACAACAGGCCAACCCTCATCACGGTAGACGGGTCTTATTCACTCGATATTTAATTGGTGAAACATGAATACAATTGCAACTCTAAGCATACCATTTAAAAGACTGAAGTTTCGTCAACATATTGTGATATATGAAAGCCCCATACGAACTAAAATAAGCATGTGAGCTCTTCGTAAAATATGTTTTCAAGGCAGTTTTAAATCCAATATGGCGGCTACGTTTTTCATGGACGGGTTCTCATCAGTGACGGACACCATCTTTCCCCAGCCTTCCCAGCACTCATTTGAACAATGTTAGCGTATGTATGTAACGTTTATTGATCTTACTCAAGATTGCAGTTGTAATCAGCACAATAAAACAACATTTTGTTGCCTATATTAGTGAAAGTATGAAACTTGTTATTCCCGGGGTTATGGTTGGAACTGAATTCATTCTTACCTTGTAATCGGCGGTTTTTATCCTTACTGCCATCACAAATGAAACTCCACAGTGCTTATTTGATTGTATTATACACATTTTGGTCTCAGTTCACTCCACATTGCACTTTAAACCCCCGTTGCTGTTCCTGGTTTCTAAGCGCGCGCGCCATAAACACAATTACAAACAGCAGACGACGACAGACGACGAAACTGCAAAGTTTTATTCCCTAAACTGTTTACTTTACTCGTTATTTAGTTTAAATTTACATTGTTATTTAAAAATTTTGATTTAATTCATGTATATTATCCCTTTTTTGCAACCAAATTACCCCGAAAAATTACAGATATTTCTAACGTAGATAAAATCAAATGTTTCTAACGTTTTCGTACATCTGGCTGCGAAAACCATAGAGGAACGAATACGGAAAAGTGCATAGGGGAACGACTACGTTTTTTTTTTTTTTTTTTTTGCTTTTTTGTTTTTGCTAGCACTTTTCATTGATTTCAGTCTTTATTAGTATTTTGAATTTCTTAAATAATCGTATGCCAGAAATAAATGTAACCTTTAATGTTTGCATGCTTTAATGTTTGCATGCTTTAATGTTTGCATGCTAAGAATGGCAAAAAACATCATCGTTGCCACATTAGTTGGAGCTTCTTTCACACATACGCCGTTCCATTATCCTGTTAAGCGTACCCCGCCCCCTGATGAGCTCGCTGCTAACGTACCGTCACGCTTTTTTTGTAATCAGCGATCATAAGCACTGATGATAGTTTTTCAAAGTTAATATTGATTTTTATGCTTGTTATTCATACTGTAATTAACTGTCTCTCTCTCTCTCTCTCTCTCTCTCTCTCTCTCTCTCTCTCTCTCTCTCTCTCTCTCTCTCTCGGAGTCCAGTCCACTCGGCAAAGAAAAGTCATCTTCACTGCCCGCAATTGGAAGAAAAGTTTGTATCATCACTGGAGGATTCAGAACTAGAGCTCTCATCATCAAATAGGTTATCAATATCACACTCTCATCTAGTATTTGATTGATCTCACCTAAAGAAATATGCCTCCTCTTTGGGACATTCATTGTGAAAGACGCGAAATCCAATTTGTCTCGATCAAACGCCCGAAGCGTATTGAAAGAAAACCAACAGGGACAGGCAGTTTTCTAGCATAAGCGACCACCAGGAAAGAGTTGCCAGGCTGGAAATAAGTTTCCCATGTGCTGAGAGTGTTACCAAATGATGTTCCTACACTCTCTATGCGAGTAAACGTATTATTACGGGGCTGACGGCTTGACAAGCACAGTTAAAGTCTTGAACGTAATATCCCGTTGAAGGCGCTACCGAGTAGATCGCGGTAAACGTATTATTACGTGGGTGACGCTTAACAGGTTATAAACTGTTTCCATGAATTCTAGTTGTCATAGTAATGCAATAATGATAAAATTGCTTTAATATTTATGTATATATACTTCCAATACATAGCCTAATTTCACCAATTTCAACGTTTTGTGTGTAGTCTTATACCCAGTTTGGAGGGTCAACACATACCGAATGGCAACAGAGAGAGAGAGAGAGAGAGAGAGAAAGGAAGGCGGAGGAACGAAGAAGAAAAGGGATGGCGGTGGAGGGGGGGGGGGGGGGTTGGGGTTGGGGAGAGGGTAGGTGGAGCTTTATACGCGTGTTCGTATCATTTCTGCATAATGGAGTTTTTGTCTCTTGGTACAAGGACAAGTGTCGTTATTCTTTACGATTAGTGATTCACGATACCCTTATAAATTACGGCACTGGGGTGTAATGCACTATAGCAAAATCTCGTTCTGTTAAGAGTGTTCGTTACAGAAATAGGTATTGCCCAAAAAACCTGCTTGCACTGTCTCTGAAACCCATAGTAGACATGCTGCTTAGTTGTCAATCAAGTTTTTTATAACCAAGTATTTTTTACAAGCTAGCTATTGAATAAATTTGTATTTTTCTCAGTCAAAAACATATGCCCCTCAATGCTAACTTTCCTCTTTTAACGACTTTCTGGTCATTGCAAATTCGGCCCCCCCCATAATTTCTTATGGTGCGAAAACAGACAAGAGGCCCATGGACCGAAAACGATTGCGTCACAGTACGGCGATAATCCAGCAGTAAAACATCTTCATATATCCAAAAAGTAAATAATAAAGATATATATGCGCATTACGATTATAACAATTACATGTATAGCTGATAACAATCTGCATGAATAACTGGTAAACTGTTCTGCAATGACAGTTGAGTATAGCAATTATTTACAATAGGTACGAAAGTCAAGATGTCGTGACGTCATAATACAGAACTTGAAAGAACGTTCTAATTCAGAAAAATAATTACTTAAATTTGAGTCAGAGTCGAGTTACTTTTTTCAATAACGAATATTTTCAAATTAATCATCATAAATATGTAAAATATTGATGTTTTACTACTTATTAAAAATTAGCCAAGAGCACGCTTCTCGTCATCTTCTACCCCAAACAGCTGTTTACGCCTGGCTTGTTGTTGATGAGAAAATCGTGTTTCGATTGTTGTGATAAAAGTGCTCCAGCGTCTGTGGGTACAAGTGGTGTGCGGGGGGGGGTTTATTTTTTTATCACAGGAAATGTTAGTTTATTGACACAAAGCTACTCCGTAAAAACATCGAGATGGCGTCAATCTTCTAAATACCTCGAGTTGTAAGTAAAAATGTTGAACGCGTTTGGTGAGATTTGCACTACGTTTTGAGACCGTTTTCAGTACCCTCTGTTTAAAAATCTTAAAATTTGGCCTTAATTTCTAACTTTGGAGAAAATACTTACTTCGAAAGGAGAGTAGAGGTCTGTAGCTCCGTTTTCTCACCAACAACAAGTCGCGACTGATGCCCATCTCGGGTGTCAGGACGCGTTATAATGTTACTTTTTCGGAGGGTGGTCTTGCATTGATGGTAGGTGGCCTGCTTGGCCTGCTGTGATGATCTACCCTATATATATTTACTATTCAGACGACTGTAATTAACCCCCAGGGGCCAGTCATAGGGTAGATCATCACAGCAGGCCACGCAGGCCAGCTACCATCAATGCAAGCCAGTACATTATAACGCGTCCTGACACCCGAGATGGGCATCAGTCGCGACTTGTTGTTGGTGAGAAACGGAGCTAAAGACCTCTACTCTCCTTTCGAAGTAAGTATTTTCCCCAAAGTTAGAAATTAAGGCCAAATTTTAAGATTTAAACAGATTTAAAACAGAGGGTACTGAAAACGGTCTCAAAACGTAGTGGAAACCTCACCAAAACGCGTTCAAACATTTTTTTTTACTTACAAACTCGAGGTATTTAGAAGATTGACGCCATCTCGATGTTTACGGAGTAGCTTGTGTCAATAAACTAACCATTTCCTGTGATAAATCCGCACACCACTTGTACCCACAGACGCTGGAGCACTTTTATCACAACAATCGAAACACGATTTCTCATCAACAAGAAGCCAGGCGTAAACAGCTGTTGGGGTAGAAGATGACGAGAAGCGTGCTCTTGGCTAATTTTAAAATAAGTAGTAAAACATCAATATTTTACATATTTATGATGATTAATTTGAAAATATCGTTATTGAAAAAGTAACTCGACTCTGACTCAAATTTAAGTAATTATTTTTCTGAATTTAGAACGTTCTTTCAAGTTCTGTATTATACGTCACGACATCTTGACTTTCGTACCTATTGTAAATAATTGCTATACTCAACTGTCATTGCAGAACAGTTTACCAGTTATTCGTGCAGATTGTTATCAGCTATACATGTAATTGTTATAATCGTAATGCGCATATATATCTTTATTATTTACTTTTTGGATATATGAAGATGTTTTACTGCTGGATTATCGCCGTAGTGTGACGCAATCGTTTTCGGTCCATGGGCCTCTGTCTGTTTTCGCACCATAAGAAATTATGGGGCCGAATTTGCAATGACCAGAAGTCGTTAAAAGAGGAAAGTTAGCATTGGAGGGGCATATGTTTTGACTGAGAAAAATACAAATTTATTCAATAGCTAGCTTGTAAAAAATACTTGGTTATAAAAACTTGATTGACAACTAAGCAGCATGTCTACTATGGGTTTCAGAGACAGTGCAAGCACGTTTTTGGGCAATACCTATTTCTGTAACGAACACTCGTAACAGAGCGAGATTTTTCTTTAGTGCATTACCCCCAGTGCGTAATTTATAAGGGTATCGTGAATCACTAATCGTAAAGAATAACTACACTTGTCCTTGTACTAATAGACCAAAACACTCCATTATCCAGAAATGGATAGGAACACACCAGTAAACAGCTCCACCTACCCTCTCCCCCCC
>NC_061103.1:3097675-3118600 GCF_015104395.2 Macrobrachium nipponense | reverse complement strand
GGTCCTGAAGGCAGGGGTCTGGTCTAACCAGACTACCTTTACGTCCTTCTACCTTCGGGATATTGCCACCCCAGGTCCTTGGATACCTTTTCCTTGGGACCCGTGGTGGCTGCTCAACAAGTTGTGTAGCTAACCCAGACCTCGCAGGCTGAACAGCATCAGTCCTGGTGTGACTGTGTGGATGGATGTGTGAGTGAGTGAGTGACTGGCTCTCTCTTCCCGTCTTTTCCTTCCCCTCTACCTGTGGGCAGAGGGCCATGGTCGTCACTACGCTGGATGAGGACGAGATGCAGGTGAGCTATATGACAGAGCCCATCCTATCCCTTTCACTAGGGATAGGAGCAGAATATCCACCACTTCCTTCTACAAGGGGGGGAAGTGGATGCCTACAAGAGTCAAACCCATGACTTTATATTTGCTCCTGTACAGGAACAAGTTCTTGCATTGCTGGTACGAAGAGATACGCATGCCTCCTCTCTTAGTACTCGGTCCAGAGGTCTGACCATTGATCCTGCGGTGCACACTCCCCGATCAATCGGACAGAGGCTTGGATCCCTCCCTCGCTCTTACGACCAGGGAGGCTTCCAAGGTTGGGCGAACACCAGTCTGTTCACAAAAGACTCAGATTCCTCCCACCAAGAAGTGAGTCTTCCTATTGTAAAGGACCGAAGGTTTGTATGCCGTGTCGGAACAAATGACAATTTGTCCAAAATTGCATTTTTCCTAACTATACAAACCTGAGGTCCTTTTACACATAGCCCCACCTCATGCCACCCCTCACTCTGCAGTTTTTGCTTGGGCCAAAGCAAAAGTGATTTGTTTACCTCCCAGTCGCGCGCTGCGCGCCTGTCGGACAAGCAGTTAACTACCGAACCCTTGTTCGAAAGCTTACGACCTATCCACCCGCTGCCGCTAGTACCTTCCTATTGTAAAAGGACCTCAGGTTTGTATAGTTAGGAAAAAATGCAATTTTGGACAAATTGTCATATTTTGGGCGAAAAGTGTGTAATTGAAAGATGTAAAGTACTCTTTTTCATTATATTTTGCCCTGTGCGTTCGTTGCCGAGAGCGTGATTGCGCTCGGCACGAGCCTCTTATTTTGTATGAATAGAAATCAATTGAAAGTGGATTCGCAATGCAGTTTTCTTTTCATTTTCATTTATTAATTGCATCAAATTTAATTTTGGATCAATTTCCGCTCTTACCCGGGAATTAATCCTTACGATTTATTGCTGTGAAAGTGAAAATCGCAAGTGCAGTATTCTGTTTCATTTTCATATATATTTTATGATAGCATCATATTATTATGGATCAAGTTTCGCTCTTACCCGGGAATTGATCTTTTCCCCTTTAAGTTCTATGAAGTGAATTGGCAAGTGCAGTATTCTGTTTCATTTTCATATTACTTTTCACTGCTGTGCGGGGGTAGGGGAAGCGAGGTCTGCCAGGAAGTCGTCGGAAAGCTCTTCCCGCGACTCCCTTGGTATCCGATTCTTCGTCTTTCTTTCCTGCCCCCCGCTCAGCTTCCTCGTATTTTGTATTTGGGGTCTTCCTTCCGTTCGGGGTGGGGCATGTCTCCCCCCTGTGCGTGAGGGACCCCTCTTACTAATCTGTCTGTGCTACCGCAGTGCTACATCCGTGGGAGGACGGACCTTGGACAGGTATTGGGCCACTGTGGCTGCAGGGCGTGCCTAGCTCCCATCGATCTGCTGCAGCGTCTAGCGAGGTCTGGGGCGGTGACCTTGGAGCGGTCTCCACTACAACCTCACGCCCGCTTATGCTGCTTCCCCCCGCTGTCTACACTCCCCATGCTGTGTCGGTGACGCCGTCTGCCGCTACTAGGGCCGGTCGCCGCCGTACCGAGGAGGGGTATGCCGCCGCCGCCTGTGTTTTCTTCGTGTTGCCTGCCCCAGACTTCCACTGTTCCAGCAGCTCGCCCCTGGACCGGCGCCAGTACCACGCTGGCTGCCGATGATTCTACGAGGCGATGGCTGGGCCTGCCGTACCTGCCGCTGATGATGTTCCCTTGCTACTGGCTTGGCTGTCCCTTCTGTGTTTACCGCTGCCGCTGTTCCTGCCGCTCCTGAGCTGGTTGCTGTTCCTGCGCCTGTCCATGCTGGTCCTGCCCATGGTGTGTCTTCCCCAGTCCCAGGTCCTTCCGGACAGGTGCAGTCGGGCCGTGTTGCTTTGGCAATAGGCCCGACTCCGGCCTGGATGGAGGACCTGACGACTGTCCTGCGTGAGCTGACGAAGAAGAGGAAGGTGTCATCTCGTCTTCGTCTGCTGCTGCCTCTTCCCCCCCTTTCGACTTCTAAGGCCCATAAGCCGAAGAAGAAGAAGGCTGCCTCCCCCCCCTAAGAAGTCTCCTTCGGGAACTTCTAAGGGCCCATCCCACCTCGGTGGGACGGGGGGTCCTTCTGCTGGTCCTCCTGCTCCTTCGGGAGCGGGGCCCGTCTCCCCTTCTGTAAGGAAGAGATAGACGGGGACCAAAGGAGTATCGGTTAGCACTGGTATTTCCTCGCCTGGTGCTAGCGGCGATGCCGCTACGCCAGGTTCCGGCTCAGTCTCTCGTTCGCGGGAGATCCCGAGTGTACGCTCTCCCTCGGGAGACCGTGCAGCCAAAGTTTCGGCGCCAGAGTTCGCTCTGGCGCCAAGACCACGGCGCGGAGCAGAAGGCTGGCGAGAACCGCTCAGGTGACTCTCGCCAGGCCAGCGGCCGCTCTCGCAGCGACCAGCTGGTAACCCGGGGTTTCCCCCTAAGAAGACTAAGAAGACTCCTTCGGGAACTTCGAAGGGCTCGTCTCACTCCGGTGTGACGGGGGGGTTCTTCTGCTGGTCCTCCTGTTCCTTCGGGAACGGGGCCCGTCTCCTCTTCTGAGAAGAAGAAGACGGGGACCAAAGGTGTGCTGGCTACCGCTGGTACACCCTCGCCTGGTCTTGGCAGCTCTGCTGCTAAGCCAGGTACCGGCTCGGTTTCTCGTCCGCGAGAAGTTCCGAGTGTACGGTCTCCTTCGGCGGGTGACCGTGCAGCCAAAGTTAAGACGCCTGAGTTTCGCTCAGCGTCATGACCGAGGCACGAGCAGAAGACTGTCGAGAGCCACTCAGGTGACTCTCGCCAGGCCAGCGGCCCGCTCTCGTAGCGACCAGCCGGTACCTCGGGTGGCGTGACGGTCTCTGACCGGCCCACGGGTTGAGGCTGGAGGGGTTACCCCAGGTCCCCCCACGGTCCCCTCGACCGACGGTACCAGCCTCGGCTGGTACCAGCGGTTTGACGTGCCGACGAGGGACGCTCACCGGTCTCACCGCGAAAGCGAGCTCTGCAGGTCACCTGACCGCCAGCTCCCACAGGGACCACCGGGCGGATACTGTGACAGCAGCAGCTAGTCTGACGCACGGGACCGGGGTCGACGTGCTCAGTCGAGCCGCTCGCCACAGGTGAGCGGCACGGTCAGGCCTACAGATCGATCCCCACCGCGGGTTGGTGATCGGCTGCAGCCCCCCACGTACGCTGGTCCTGCCAGCGAGCGTTGTGGGGGGGGAGCGTCAGGTCTGTCTCTCCACTACCTTCAACTTCCTCGGGGCACGCCGGGAAGAGCGAGGTATACAGGAGTGATCGTGAGAGTTGCACCGCTCACGATCCCGTCACGACGCCGCACGTGCCACGTATGGTCTTAGGACCAACCAGGACGTACGCGCAAGTGATTGGAGGCGACGTCAGGGGGGGGAGGGGGTAGGGGGTAGCGTCAGTTCTGTCTCTCCGATACCTTCAACTTCCTCGCATACGCAGGAAGGAGCGAGGGTGATATAGGAGTGATCGTGAGAGATGCGCCGCTCACGATCCCGTCACGACGCCGCACGTGCCAGGTATGGTCTTAGGACCAGCCAGGACGTACGCGCAAGTGATTGGAGGCAACTGTCAGGGATCTGTTGCTGGTCCTCCTTCTGAAGGAGGAGGGTCTTGGGAGCTGCTCTTGTTGGAGGGACTGGACGGTCCTACTCCTCAAGACGCTGTAACTTCCGAGATTCAGAGTAACTTTGCCCAGGTTATTGCACTGATTCGTCAGCACAACGACCTGGGGGAAGGATCGCCGCTCCCACCAGCAGAGCCCATGTCTCTGCTCGAGTCGTTTTGGGGCCCGAGAGGGAACCCAAACCGACGGTGGGTTTTGCTGCGATCGGAGCTTGCCGATTCTGTCTTGAACCAGAGTCTCTCGTCTCCGGACAAGAAGGCTCTCTCAGTTCTGGCCGATCGATCAAGCTACTTCCACCTCCTCTACTGCGACAGCGGCGTTTCTACGTGTCTTCGGACACCGTATTTAAATACTCCTTCGGTCCTCCTGAGAGGTTTCGACCTCGACGAGGACTGGAATGAGTCGGAGGACGGTATCAGCTCTCTCCTGTCAGGTGTCGATCAGCCCCACCCAGACGACGTTCACAGTGGCGGCAGACCCTTACCTACAGTGAGAGTTCGTAACCCAACCTCCTCGGGAAAACGTTTTTCTCCTGACGATACGTGTTTTCCCAGACTCTGAGAGGCCATCGCCGCAAGGCGATGGCTGCTCCTACTCTTCTCCAATTGCTAGTTCCACTGGGAAGGCGAGCGAGCGGCGATGGCTGCTCCTACTCTTCTCCAACTGCTAGTTCCACTGGGAAGGCGAGCGAGTATCCAATTCCTCCCCCATTCCCTCTCCTTACGGCTACGAGGGAAAGGGGAGGGATCCTACAGAGATTTCTCTGTAGGATCCCACGTTGGGGGACTGCGCTACCGGGGGGACCTTCGGGTCCTACCTGACGTCTAAGCCCCGGTCGTTGAGGAGGGATCCTGCACCATTCTCGATTTCTACGGGAATCGAGAGGACCACCAGCCGATGTCTTTTGACGAATTCGGTGGGGGTTTCGCAGACTGCTTAGAATTCTACGGAATTTCTAGCGCATTCAGAGTGTTTGAGTTTTTTACGATCTCCAAACACTTAGGCGAGACCACGGTCCAAAGTGAGCGAGACGAGAATCCCCGATATGTTACACGATAATCGGGAACCTCGCCTATGCTCGAATTCCTGGAATTTCTAGCATTAGGAAGAAGACTGCTGCTGAAAGAAGACTATCTCACAGTAGGCGACCAACCAATGGATAGAGAACGAACGGACGGGAATATCCAGTTTGGCTTGAACTATCGTCTTAGTATTCTGTTCACCATTGAAGCTTTCCTTCGAGGAAGACTTCTTCACTCTCTTTGATAGAGATCGAAGGTGGTCGATCCCCAATCCTTATTTTGTTTTCTTGAAGGAAAGAATTTAGGATGGAGATCGTTGTTCAGAATCCTACAAATATACTACGTATATTAACCTCGCGACATGATTCTGCTAAGCAGTTGAATTGTCCGAGGGGTAGGCGCATATCCTAGTTACTCTACGGATTGCGACTTAGACGAGTATTCTAATTGAACTACAACTCGGGTTGCCTGCAACTCCCAGGAGTTTTCCAGTTTCAATTTTATATACTTATGGTGGTTGTCACAACAACACCATTTGAAGCTTTTATATTTACCGAAATTCGTTTCGCATAAATATAATTGCTCGAGCATATCTTTTTATGCTCGGTGGTTCTAGCCGAACGCATTCCTTCGTGGAAAGGATTACTTGGCAACTCAGGATGACGAGTCAGCGACAGCTACCACGTATCGAATTGCCCGAGGCATTTCAGTACCAGCTGCCGCTTCGAGATGCACGGTTGGCTATGTCTTTCTCACCTGCTTTGATTGAATACCAACCGTATCTCTGCCCAACAATCACGGACTTAAGTCTCTGATTAACGGGGATTCTCGCATACATGAATGACCATATACTGCTGTGACGCTAGTATTCATCGTCTTCGGTTATTGCGAGAATTTTTAAACAGAGATATCTATTCGACTCTCATCTTTCTGTTTACGCACGGTAACAGAATTCTCGTAATAGTCTCTTGCTGCATCGTATCTCGATAATGCGAATGATTTTGCGGAATCGAGTTTGTCCTCAAAATACTTGTATTCGGAGGTGTGCAATTGTTCATTGTTCACCCCGGATTAGCAGATGTATTGAAAGACATCGACCTACTCCCACACCTGCCAGCTCTACTTCCAAACGTTCAGCCCATGAGAAGCAGTTCTTCAGGCGGCTCTCCCCTGTGTTTTCATTACTGAAGAACGCCCCGCTTTCATTGCACACCGGACAGCAATGAAATGGCGGTTAGCGTTTTCAGTCATTTGTAAGCACAGGTTTAGAATCTTGAGATTCCTTCTCTCGATTCAGCTGGAAGACGTAGGTTGCATTCATTGCCTACCTTCGTCTTCAACGTCACATAGTGTTGTTTCTCCTTAAGCCAACGTCTATGAGATTTTCTTGCCATCAGGGACCTCTGTCTTTTGAAGGCAATTGACTTTCGCCTTTTGAGCTTATGCATTAAGAGAATCATCACTGCGCCGTCCGGCATCGGTGACTAACAAATATATTATTTGTTTGGTCTCTCAGCATAACTCTTTAAAGGGCGAAGGTCACGTGACTTACCCGGATGCTTGGACAACTTGCCTCTACCGATTCCGAACCAGTCAGTTGGCAGCTGTCAGAGCCCCTGAGTCAGTTACGAACTATGCTGTGGACTTAGTTCGGTTGTTCCAGAGCAATCATTACTTCGTCTTAATAGCTTGTCAGTATGAGTACTGTACATAACCAAAGTCGAGAAGAGGGATAGGTCATACGACTATTCCCTTCTTTTCGTCTTAGGTAACTGCATGACTTCTCTTGAGAAGTCAAGCACAAAGGGATGGGGATTTGTGACGCTCGATTTCGTACCGATCTTCGTAGCGAAGACTCAGAACCCTTCGGTAACTGACGATTGGTTCGAGTCCTTCACAATACCCTCCCTAATGGACTTCACCGCCTCCGATACGAAGGCTATGCTGCTTTGTCCTGTGAAGGCGCGACGGAGCTGTCTGAAGAAAAACTCGACACCCAGGTGATGTGGACGCCTCTTCATCATCTCTCGCGTTCCGCAAGAAACTTCTCCGTGGCGCAGGTAGTGAAGGCAGGGGCCTGGTCCAACCGGACCGCATGCACCTCCTCTACCTTCGGGATATTGCCCACAGTTCCTTGGATCTTTTTCCTTGGGAACCTGTGGTGGTGCTCAACACGTGTGTAGTTAACTCAAACCCTCGCACTGACTGAACAGCATCGAGTCCTGGTGTGACCGTAAGAATGGATGAGTGAATGAGAGTGTGACTGGATCCTCTTCCCATCTTTTTCTTCCCTCTACCTCTGGGTAGAGGGACACGTTCGTCACCTGCTGGGTAGGACGAGATGCAGGTGAGCTACTCAATAGAGCACCATCCTATCCCTTTCAGTAGGGATAGGAGTAAATATCCACCACTTCCTCCAACAAGGGGGAGGAAGTGGATGCCAACTTGAGACAAACCCATCATGTTATGATTGTCTCTTGCAAACAGGTACAAGTTCTTGCTTGCTGGTACGAAGAGATACGCTTGCCTCTCTCTTAGTACTTGGCCCAGAGGTCTGACCATTGATCCTGCGGTGCACACCCCGATCAATCGGACAGAGGTTTGGATCCCTCCCTTGCTCTTACGACCAGGGAGGCACTCCAGGGTTGGACGAACACCAGTCTGTTCACCAAAAAGACTCAGATTCCTCCCACCAATAAGTGAGTCTTCCTATTGTTAAAGGACCGAGGGTTTGTATTACGTATCGGAACAAATGACAATTTGTCGAAAATTGCATTTTTCCTAACTATACAAACCTGAGGTCCTTTACATATAGTCCCACCTCATGCCACCCCTCACTCTGCAACTTTTTGCATGGGCCTAAAGCAAAAGTGATTCTTCACCTCTCGCAGCGCACGATCGGACAAGCAGTTAACTAACTACCGTTCTCCCCTCCCTTCGTTCGAAGCTTACGACCGTACTCCCCAGCTGCCGCGAGTTACCTTCCTATTGTTAAAGGACCTCAGGTTTGTATAGTTAGGAAAAATGTAATTTTCGACAAATTGTCATTTTTTGTGCATTGGAATCTCGCATCAGATTCTATGGATACTCGGCTATGGGTTCTTGCCAGCATAGTATGTCTGGTAAAAGAACTAAAACCCTCTATTCCTGACTCAACGCTTTCAGAGAAAGGTTCCGTTGTCCAGGCAGGGTACTTACGTTTTCATCTGCAGATAATGGTTTAAACGTTTGCTTACAGAGTCTTTGGGATGCGATGAGGGCTCGAAATGCTTCCCAGAAGGTATTCAGAGGGATACAATAAAGAGCTAGAAATCAGGAGCCCTCCCAATTTCAGCTCGGAGTCTCCTTCGACTTCCAGGCTCCTTCCCTTCCTTCGGACAAGGATAGGGAAGATTCTGCAACGAGGAACCTCATCAACACGTAAGAAGAGATCTCGTTAGCAACGGAAGTACTCAAGAAGGATTCTCCTCGGAGGAAGACTTATCTCGTACTGTTAGATATCCTATCGTCTAATGGATGTAGCTGACTACAATCACCTCCCCTTGCCGGAGAGGCCAAAAGCTCAAAGTGGAAGAATTTCTTCCACCCTTCTCCAGTCTCCTGATAAACTATTGTGGATGTTCAGGACTTTCGGACAATGTAGCGCCAACTAGGCGCCAAATGCCAAAACAGGCGGAAAAAACGCCAGAGGCAGACAGTTCCAAGGAACACTGTCATTGTCTGATGAGAAGAAAGAGCGGGTCTCCAACCTAGCGCAGATGCGCTAGAGGCGAACAAATCGGACAGATAAGAGCGTCCGATGTGGACATCGCCAGACATCCTCGAGACTCTACCAAGCTCGAAGCTCCAGTGGGGAGGAGCCAGCCAGGCTCCAGGCGCCAAAAAGAGCCAGTCTGGAGCCAGGCGCTAGGTGCCAACCAGGCGCCAGCCATGCGCGAGGCGCCAGCTAGGCGCGAGGCGCCAGGCAGGCGCAAGGCGCCAACCAGGCGAGAGGCGCCAGCCAGGCTCTAGGCTTCATTCAGAACAGATCCATTTCAAAGAAAGCCCTGGTCTTCTTTGAAACAAGTGTGATCGCTAAAGCACTTCATGAGTAACTTGATGATTCCTTCACACAGCTGAGAATTAAAAGCGCATGAAGTGCGAGCTTTTATGAATTCTTGTTCTTTCCTAACAATATGTCATGAGGACATATTAGCTGTCACTTACGGGAGATGCAACTCTGTGTTGACTTCCCATTACGAAGGAGGTCAAGTTGACCTACGAGAGATCCTTCTCTCTTGGTTATACGTGTCTACGGATACGTTGCTGGGATAGAGAGCCGACACTAATCCTTAACTAGTGAGTTAAATTTTATTTTAACATAAGGTTTTTTTCTTTTGGTTGTTTGAAAGGAGTTTGGGGATAACTCTTTTCAAATTAAGCACAAACCCTCATGTTAGGATCAGGTGATCGGGTTCGGTGTTGTGCTCCTTAATTATACCACTAGGCATAGGTGTATTGTCATGTAAGTGGATAAGACCCCATTGACAAAAGACCATTAGATTCTGTCAAGTAAGTGGATAAGACCCCATTGACAGATCTACAAGAACTCTTAGCAATAGGTCACATCCTCGCTGAGGCTCTTGAGACGAAGCAGACTCCTAGCAATAGCTAGGAAGTCAACCCTTCGTCTAAACACATAGGAACCAAGGTTTATTACCTACAACGTATGTTGTTTACTGGTCTATTCAGTAATTAGCTGTCTCTTACCCTCCTCCAATGGTGTGAATCAGCTATGTATATATCTGACAGGTAAGTTGAATGTATAAAAATGATATTGTTATGATACAATAAAGTTTTATACATACTTACCTGGCAGATATATACAATTAATCGCCCACCCAACCTCCCCTCAGGAGACAAGTGGAAGAGAAAATCTGATAGAAAACGGGAATGGTTCCTATTCCTGCCACCCAGCCTTAAGTAAGAGTACTGTATACATATTATGAACTTTAGACTTCAGGCAAATACCTTGCTTTGTCATGAACTTTGACTTTGAGAACATACAGGCATGCCTAGGTTTACAGAAATTTTAAAGGTACTTCTTGTTTGTCAGAATTTGTCTGTGGTACTCCTTGGTTTTCAGAATTTGCCAGGACACCCCTTTGTCTGCAGAGTTTTCTGGACATTCCATAGTTTACAAAGTTATTTAGGGGAGACAAGCTCCTTGGTTTATGGAAGTTTTCAGAACACATCTTGATTAACAGAGTTTTTCTGTCTTCGAAAGAGGATTCTGAAAATATCTGGTTCTCAATATTATGTTTACTTATACAGATTTTCAGTCCTGAATTGAGTCCTTTGGTACTTCTTGTATGCCTTCTGCAACTATTGTAACTTTAACTTAGTGTATTGCTCTCATTACATGTCAAATTCTAAGTGAGTGATCTTGGAAATGAATGGTTAGTTAATTGAAACTTCATTGCCATAAGCTGTAACTGATGAGAGTGAGATTTATATTGTTTTTTAGGTTTAGGTATTTTATAAAGTTTTTGTTGCATTTAAAAGGGAAAGTTCTGTAATTATGGAATTTGAGTGTGTAGTTCTCATGTAGCCCCACAAATTTTCCTTTATCATTTTCTCTTAGAAAGTTATGAAAGTTGATGAGGTATGACTTACACTTGCAAAGCTATATCTTGCAATAATACACTAGATAATTTTGGAATGCTGATTCCAGTTTTATAAAGGTCTAATAATCTTTTTGTATTTTCAGTTCCATCTTTTGCATTCTTACTTCATTACAGGTAACAGCATAATATAATCCCCTTTTATGGTTCTGATTTTTAAAGGATAAGTGAACAGTAAAATCCCCATTTATGTTAATGCTTCAAAGTCTATTCTAAGGATAAAAGCTTGATATAAGATCTCATGTATTTTGAACTCTTAAATTCTCTAAAGGACCACAGTATATTGTACTGTGAAGTGTGTAGCACTTTCATATAATAGTCAAAGTCATCCTCAGCTCCAGTCTTCATTAAGGTTTTGTACTAGTTTGACAAAACACCTACAATGCACTCTCTCTCTCTCTCTCTCTCTCTCTCTCTCTCTCTCTCTCTCTCTCTCTCTCTCTCTCTCTCTCTCTCTCTCTCTCTCTCTCTCTATATATATATATATATATATATATACTATATCTATATTATATAGATATATTAATTATTATTAGATAGATATTATAATATAATTATATTATACACATACGTATATATACGTATATACTGGGTTGTGATATATCTGGGCTTGTGAGTACAATCTCTCTCTCTCTCTCTCTCTCTCTCTCTCTCTCCTCTCCATATATCTGAGCTTGTGAGTACGATAGTGTGGAATGCTGGTAAATGAAACTAATTCTTATGAATTATAATTTAATAAAAGGATGGGTTATGTAATACAGATGAGAGAAAGTATGTAGGTTAAATGAGTGTGTCAAATAAATGAAATCTAGGTTAATGAAAGTGTTTGTGAAATCTTGGTGAATCAAAGTAAGTTTTTGAGTGTAGGGGATTAAAATTAAGAGTCATAATTAAGCTCAACATAAGAACTAGATTAGATTATTGAATAGTGTACATGTACAAGATTTATGGCATAGTGTTAAAGTTTTTTACAGTTATTATAAATGTCTGGAGAAAGTTTGTCGTAGTATTTCAACTGAAGATTCATGCACTTAAGATTTTGAATGATAGAATAAGGAACTTTTGTAGACTGCTGTTGCAAGTAGGTGTTGTCACAAATTTAATACCAATTAAAATTTGTGATTGAGAAAGTTATTATAATGTGTATATATGTCAGTTTAAGAATGAGAGGACACATGAATGTTGTAATACAGATGACAGCAGATTCTCTCTCTCTCTCTCTGTCAAAAGGAATGTTAAGGGTTTTTCCTAAGTTTACATTTAGATTAAATCCTGCAGAACTTCCCTTTTTATCTCCCCTCTGGTGCTTGCCTCCAATTTCAGAACTCCCATTCCCCCTCCTTGATCCTGCCCTCTCTCCCAAACTAAAAATGCTCAAAATTACCAAAGAAAAACCATACTCAGTTAATGTTCATTTGACCGAGCAGTCTCTCTGCCCCCTCCCTCCTCCTCATACCTCTCCCTCCTTTCTAGCATCAGCAATTGCCATATATACCTCACCATAAAGGGGCCAAAATGTCCACAAACTAGATCTTGCTTGTAACTAGAGGAACCACTTGTTCTTTTAGGCTTGTCATGAATTTGCCTTGTACAGAATTTGTTCATTCTGTTACCTGGTGTAATGAGAGCAGTGTAGGCCAACTGAAATATGTGAAATTTGATATTGTATTGTATTTGTCAAAATGCTATGCTCTCCTGGTAAACATTTTGGATTTTGGTCCACTTATTTCTCCATCTGTCTTGTCAAGGAAGGTTTTTATCTTGTCAGCCAAAGTCATAGACATAACAGTAATTGCCTTATTGCCTTGTTTAAGTGGCTTAAACAACTTGAGATTTAGCTTGAATTATTAAGTCTTGTTAAAGTATTTTTCAACGTCTAGAAATCTTGCATTGTAGGAGCTTGTAATGTCAACTACACAGGTTTTGGTTTGGTAATTTGGTTTTTTGTGAATATATATGCACTACGGTTTTAAATTACAATAAATTATCAGAGATATGTCATGAACAGTGTATGTAAGTAGTGGATATTTTACCAAATGTAAGAAGAATTTGATTTAAAATACTCTTAAGATCATGTATGAATATTTTTGAAGTTGATGTGAAAATTGCTATGGTTAAGATTAGTGAAAATGTAAAGTTTATGTTTGAGAGTGATTTGTTAATATTACTGGTGATTAATGGTAAATGTTGATAAAAATTGTTCCTAACGTAAATGTATAAAGAAATTTTGATGCCAGGGTCATTCTGAAGTCTTGCATTTGAGTACTTTCTGTTACCCTGAGATACCTGCTCTTTCTGAAAAAGAGTCCAGCTGGAGTCATAAATGCCTGATTTGTCTCAGATTTCTACTATTTATGTCCATGACATAAAGAAGGAATAAAGAACTGCTATAGTCATCTTTAGATGACCTATGTAATAAGTTTTTGAATATCTTGATATGGAAATTGGCCATGTGTGCATAAGTGTTTGTGTTGTGTTGGTATGGAAGCTGTCAAGCTGTATATAAGGGTGTGTGTGTTTTGGCATTTGTGTTATTCTGTTTGTATGCAAGCTGTAAAGGTTTTTATGTATGTGTTTTTTTGTGTTTTAAGGGTCACACTGACCTGGTTTGTGATTTACTTTTTCATCGTTTTCTGTCCTTAATTGGCATATGGGAGGTTGCTTTGATTTTTGGTTTTGCTGTTCTGTATATCTTGTCTTTGTGGAAGATGTAGTGGTCTTTGGTAAACTTCATTTAGGTGTATTTAGCTTTTCAAATGTATAGGCATTGGATACTGATGTGCAGGAATATACCTATTTTCAGTACGGTCTTATTTTAGCAGCATCATTTTCAGGTGAAAATCTCATGGTAGGCATATGAACTGATGTTCTTCAGTGATAAATCATAATCTTGACTACTTAGGTAATACATTCGCTTGCATTTTGGATAGTTCAAGTATGACGAGAATCCTTTAAAAAGTCACTTGCAAAAAATCTACGTCTTTGCTATAAGAAAAGTCATATAGCAAACTTTGAGCGCACTTATGATTAGGACTGTATTCCTGAAGGCAATATTATACATTTTTTTTTACAGTTTCTTAGACGAAATTTCGAGTAAATAATGAAAGTAATTGGTACAAGTAATAATAGGTTACTACATTTAAAACTAGCATGGCCAGTATAACTTGATGTTCTTGGGAATCAACAAGTACCAGATAATTTATAGATATTGTTGATAAACTTTATTACTTTGTGATGAATATTGTTATGCAAGCTATGGAAATTTTTTTGTGGTTGACTTGAAAGCAACCAAGGGAATAGGGCTGCCATGTGAAATATACAGTTTTTATATTAAAATAGAATGAAAATTGCAAGGTTAGTGTAACATTGAAAATAACTGGTCATTAAATATTTTGGTTCCAGTTTTGCTTTGGAAGTTTGATTTTGCAAATTAATGCAGAGCTTACTAATACCATACTATTTTGATTCATTTCTCAGTTCTGTTGGCTTAGTTACTATTTTGTTTTATACAGTACATTAAGAGTGGCAAAAAATACTTCATGATAAAAAAAAAAAACTTTCACCACAAAAACCTACTTAAAGCCTCAGCGGCATGGTTGGTATGGTATTAGCGTCCCACCTTGGTGATCGCAGGTTCGATTCTCTGCCATTCCATTGAGGAGTGAGAGGTGTATTTCTGGTGATATAAGTTCACTCTCGACGTGGTTCGGAAGTCACGTAAAGCCGTTGGTCCCGTTGCTGAATTACCACTGGTTCCATGCAATGTAAAAGCACCATACAAACAAACAAACAAAAACCTACTTGTATTACTATATCATAATCATTTCAAATATATCCTTCATCTACTTAAAAACTTGGGAATTAATGTAGCATTCAAGTACAACCATACAACGGAATAAGTAGGTTCCAGGAGTTAAACTACGGTTTTCTAAGTGGTTTGACTATTTAATGGTAGTGAACATAGTAAAAGAATTGACAGAGTTGCTTGTGAATGAAAAGTTAAAAAGTAGGTAATTTAGCATTATTTTTTTACTATGGGGTTTGTATTACTATAACTTGGTAAACTAGAGCAACATTCCTTGCAGTGAATGGTTTCCTGAGTTTAAAGTTTTATTGAGTACATATTTGCTTCTAATGGTTATTCCTTGCACATCAGTATACGTAGTGTGTTTAGGATCTTAACTAGATAGTGACCCCAAAAGGTTTTAACCCACTCGTGTACCTACCTTTGCGGTATATTTAGTACATGTCTGTTGGCGATTACCGTAAAAACATGAACAAAAAAGTAAATACGTATCATAAAGATAATGACCCCAAAAAATATTGTCCCAGATAACAACCCTTGAAAACCCTTTGGGTCACTGTCTAGCCAACATCCTATTTTTGTACAGGCCAGGTACGTGTGAAGTTTTGAGATGTTGCTGTTTAATTGTGTGGAATGTGTAGGTTTGTAGTCTCATAGCGACGTGAATTTCACAAAACACGCTGGTGTATTGTGCGCTAGATTTCACTGACTGCTTTGTTGAATGGTGTCCTTTGGCTTCATATAGAGTTAAATAGTTCTTTTCCTGTCCCTTTTGAGTTTGATATTCCTGGACAGTAAGTTAAAAGCCTCGGTAATTTAAAATTCATTAAATTTTAAAATTTTCATATATGTACTGAATAGTTACCTTCGTGCAAGCTACAGAAATAATGTATCTGTAATCCTTTTTCCACAAGCATAAAATGTTTTAACTTTAGTGAAATACTTTTTAAATACTTAAAACACTTGCACATATCCAGAACTCAGTGATTAAGAATTTTCAGATGCATGGTAATGAACTTATCTTAAAACTGCAAAATTAAAGTTCTTTGGTTGAGAGTTATAAGAACTTCAATGAAAAAATGTTTTCAGAAGCATCTACTTATCCACTTGGGGGTTTAAATTTCTTTTATTGTCATCAAAGCATAAATTCTTAGGTCCTTCCATGTGAAAGCGTGTGGTTAAAAATGCCTGTTGATTGCTTGACAACGTCTCTGAGAACCATTCACTAGTCTAAGACTTGGAAAAGTTAATGATAAGGTGTTTGAATTTTTATAATCATGAAATAATCTTCCCTAGGCTTAAAATACAGTTAACGAAGAAAGATTAAACTCTCTGAGGCAAATAATAACTGCTGGAATTATGTTCCTATATTTTTCTATAGAATTCTTTAAAAATTTTTATGCAACTGAACTGAAGTTCTATGTTCCAATTAATTGCTTTGTACTAAATATAGCTGTTCTCACAACCACAAAGAATATAAAATAATCAAATGTTAATTGGATTGAGACAGTAGGCATAAATGAATGTTCTCTTGCAGATCACACTGTATTTTACCCAATTTTTTATTGCTTTTTACTTTACCTTTTGAGAAATATGATTGATAATTTTGGGATGTACATGGTTACAGATAATTCTGAATATATAATGATTAAAGAAACTACATAAAATGCTTAATTTATCTGGCTTTTGTATCAATTTTCAGTTAAGAGTAAATTCGAATTTCTTTCACTTTCTCATTAAGAGTGTTAAGAGTGAAAATTCATTAATTAATGTAAGATTAAATTCAAAGTTTTTTGCTAAAGTTTGTTTCGTTATATATCTTTGCTGAAGTTTGTTTCGTTATATGTCTTTGCTAAAGTTTGTTTCATTATATATCATAATTGTGTCAAAGTTATATAGAATCATTATTAAATGGGGTACAGTGAAACGTCTCGAAAGATGACAAACAGATCATAACAATACTTTCAGGAAAAATAAATTTCATTTTGTAGAGTATTGCATTACACTGGGGGTTCTTCGTGTGTTGTTGTTGGAAATTATAAGGCTAATTTGGCGTAGGTTTTCTGAATGTTGTAGATTATTATCTGTTGGGTTATTAGTGCCGTGCATTTTCTAAGTTCTGTTGATTTGCATGCAGTAAGGGAGCCATTTCCTTGAGGTTTAAATGTTTTCGTGTCTATGTTCAGTTTGCCTCCTCACATTGAATTCCATAGGGTTTTTATTTGAGAATGTATTGCACAGATGAAGGTAAAGTGATTTGGTGGTCCACGTGTAATGTGAATGCGTACTTCGGTCCGATCTGGCTATCTGCTGGGAGAAGAAGAATTGGGTAGTCGGGGCAGTAGCCTTGCACGTCTCTTCTCTTTTACCTGACTCAATCATGCACAGAAAATGGGACGAAGTCAAGAGGCCTCTTGGACATTTGTGAAACTTGTCTGCTTTTAAGAGGGCTTCAGGTGTTGAGAGTAACAGATCATACAAAAATTGCACACAGGGCTGATGGTGACCTTCCCACTTAGATGTTTAACCCACTTAGATGTTTAACCCCTTTTTTCTTATTTCTGTTAATTTTGTAAATCAGCTGCTCTTCTCATTTGGCTTGAAAAAATCTTCATACTGTTCTTGGCGTCTTCAATTCACAATCTTTGTAATACATTGTAAAAAAAAGAAGAAAAGAAGTAATTGTAAAAAAGTAAAAAATAAAGCATAAAAAGAAGGACAAGGAAAGCATTCAAGGGCCTAGTAACTTTGCCTAATCAGTAAAACAAAAATTCTGTTACGTCTTGTTACTAGGTGGGACTGGGGAGGGCCTTGGTGGGCTTTCCTTTGCCTCTTTTTCATTTTGGTGAAAACACTCCTTAACACATTCATGACATGTGACCTCATGCTGAACTTCAAGATGTTGACAGAAACATAGGAAAATGGCATTTTTTTCTTTCCAATGCAGCATGTTTGATGAAGGGTGTGCTTCTCAGTATATCTCGACTCAAATCTTGTTTGTTCCGATACGTAATACAAACCCTCGGTCCTTTAACAATAGGAAGGTAACTAGCGGCAGCTGGGACGGTCGTAAGCTTCGAACAAGGGGAGAACGGTAGTTAACTGCTTGTCCGATCGTGCGCGCGCGACCGAGAGGTGAAGAATCACTTTTGCTTTCGGCGCGGGTGTGAAGGACGTGTTCGTCATCGCTCTCTGCCCCGCTTCATCGTCGTATGCTTTGTTTATATTGTGTTTCTACTAATGGTTTGGTTTGACTTGAAAATGAAACTGTAAGTACACTGTTTTCATTTTCATTACTTAATTATGAATCAACATGGAGCTATCGCCGTAGAGACGGCGATTTCCGCTCTTTTCATGAATTGAACCCTTGAATTATGTCTCGGTGCCGAGGGCGGGCGACACTCGCGCCGAGTCATGTATTTTGGGCGAAAGTGTGTAATTGAAAGATGTAAGTACTCTTTTTCATTATATTTTTGCCCGTGTGCGTTCGTTGCCGAGAGCTTGATTGCGCTCGGCAAGAGCCTCTTATTTTGTATGAATAGAATGCAATGAAAGTGGATTCGCAATGCAGTTTTCCTTTTTCATTTTCATTTATTAATTGCATCAAATTTAATTTTGGATCAATTTCCGCTCTTACCCGGGAATTAATCCTTACGATTTATTGCTGTGAAAGTGAAAATAGCAAGTGCAGTATTGTTCATTTTCGTATATATTTATGATAGCATCATATTATTATGGATCAAGTTTCCGCTCTTACCGGGAATTGATTTTTCCCTCTAAGTTCTATGAAGTGAATCGCAAGTGCAGTATTCTGTTTCATTTTCATATTACTTTTCACTGCTGTGCGGGGTAGGGGAAGCGAAGGTCTGCCAGGAAGTCGTCGGAAAGCTCTCCCGCGACTCCCTTGGTATCCGATTCTTCGTCTTCTTTCCTGCCCCCCCGCCGCCTCAGCTTCCTCGTATTTTGTTTTTGGGGTCTTCCTTCCGTTCGGGGGTGGGGCATGTCTCCCCCCCGTGCGTGAGGGAACCCCTCTTACTAATCTGTCTGTGCTACCGCAGGTGCTACAGCCGTGGGAGACGACCTTGGACAGGTATGGACCACTGCGGCTGCAGGGCGTGCCTAGCATCCACGATCTGCTGCAGAGTCTAGCGAGGTCTGGGGCGGTGACCTTGGAGTGGTCTCCACTACAACCTTCACGGCCGCTTATGCTGCTTCCCCCCGCTGGTCTACACTCCCCATGCTGTGTCGGCGAGCCGTCTGCCGCTTCTAGGGCCGGTCGCCGCCGTACCGAGGAGGGGTATGCCGCCGCCGCCTGTGTTTTCTTCGTGTTGCCTGCCCCAGACTTTCGCTGTTCCAGCAGCTCGCCCCTGGACCGGCCGCCAGTTACCACGCTGGCTGCCGATGATTCTACGAGGCGATGGCTGGGCCTGCCGTACCTGTCGCTGATGTGGTTTCCCGCTACTGGCTTGGCTGTCCCTTCTGTGTTTACCGCTGCCGCTGTTCCTGCCGCTCCTGAGCTGGTTGCTGTTCCTGTCGCTCCTGGTTCCTGCGCCTGTCCATGCTGGTCCTGCCATGGTGTGTCTTCCCCAGTCCCAGGTCCTTCCGGACAGGTGCAGTCGGGCCGTGTTGCTTCGGCAATAGGCCGACTCCGGCCTAGATGGAGGACCTGACGACTGTCCTGCATGAGCTGACGAAGAAGAGGAAGATGTCATCTTCGTCTTCGTCTGTTGCTGCCTCTTCCCCTTCGACTTCTAAGGCCATAAGCCGCAAGAAGAAGAAGGCTTGCCTCCCCCCCCTAAGAAGCCTCCTTCGGGAACTTCTAAGGGCCAGTCCCACCCCGGTGGGACGGGGGGTCCTTCTGCGGTCCTCCTGCTCCTTCGGGAGCGGGGCCCGTCTCCCCTTCCTAAGTTAAGGAAGAGATAGACGGGGACCAGAGGAGTATCGGTTAGCTCTGGTACTTCCTCGCCTGGTGCTAGCGGCGATGCCGCTACGCCAGGTTCCGGCTCGGTCTCTCGTTCGCGGAGATCCCCGAGTGTACCGCTCTCCCTCGGGAGACCGTGCAGCCAAAGTTTCGGCGCCAGAGTTCGCTCGGCGCCAAGACCACGGCACGAAGCAGAAGGCTGGCGAGAACCGCTCAGGTGACTCTCGCCAGGCCAGCGGCCGCTCTCGCATGCGACCAGCTGGTAACCGGGTTTTGTTATTCCCCCATAAGAAGACTCCTTCGGGAACTTCGAAGGGCTCGTCACATTCCGGTGTGACGGGGGGTTCTTCTGCTGGTCCTCCTGTTCCTTCGGGAACGGGGCCCGTCTCCCCCTTCTGAGAAGAAGAAGAAGACGGGGACCAAGGGTGTGCTGGCTACCGCTGGTACACCCTCGCCTGGTCTTGGCAGTTCTGCTGCTAAGCCAGGTACCGGCTCGGTTTTCTTCGTCCGCGAGAAGTTCCGAGTGTACGATCTCCTTCGGGTGACCGTGCAGCCAAAGTTAAGACGCCTGAGTTCGCTCAGCGTCAATGACCGAAGGCACGGAGCAGAAGACTGTCGAGAGCCGCTCAGGTGACTCTCGCCAGGCCAGCGGCCGCTCTCGGCAGCGACCAGCCGGTACCTCGGGTGGACGTGACGGTCTCTGACCGGCCACGGGTTGAGGCTGGGAAGAGGTCCCCCAGGTCCCCTCGACCGACGGTACCAGCCTCGGCTGGTACCAGCGGTTTGAGTGCCGCGAGACGCTCACCGGTCTCACGGCGAAAGCGAGCTCTGCAGGTCACCTGACCGCGCTACCACAGGGACGGGCGGATACGGTGACCAGCAGCAGCTCGTCTGACGCACGGGACCGGGGTCGACGTGCTCAGTCGAGCCGCTCGCCACAGGTTGAGCGGCACGGCCAGGCCTGAGATCGATCCCCACCGCGGGTTGGTGATCGGCTGCAGCCCCCCACGTACGCTGGTCCTGCCAAGCGAGGCGGGGGGGGGGAGCGTCAGGTCTGTCTCTCCACTACCTTCAACTTCCTCGGGCTACACCGGGAAGAGCGAGGTAGCTAGGAGTGATCGTGAGAGGTGCGCCGCTCACGATCCCGTCACGACGCTGCACGTGCCACGTATGGTCTTAGGACCAACCAGGACGTACGCGCAAGTGATTGGAGGCGACCGTCAGGGGGAGGGGAGAGGGGGAGCGTCAGTTCTGTCTCTCCGATACCTTCAACTTCCTCGGCATACGCCAGGAAGAGCGAGGTATATAGGAGTGATCGTGAGAGATGCGCCGCTCACGATCCCGTCACGACGCCGCAACGTGCCAGGTTGGTCTTAGGACCAACCAGGACGTACGCGCAAGTGATTGGAGGCAACCGTCAGGGATCTGTTGCTGGTCCTTCTTCTGAAGGAGAGGGTCCTGGGAGCTGCTCTTGTTGGAGGGACTAGACGGTCCTACTCCTCAAGACGCTGTAAACTTCCGAGATTCAGAGTAACTTTACCCA
>NC_061103.1:3013746-3097175 GCF_015104395.2 Macrobrachium nipponense | reverse complement strand
GGAATAGAGAAGAACGGACGGGAACATCCAGTTTGGCTTGAACTATCGTCTTAGTTATTCTGTTCACCATTGAAGATTTCCTTCGAGGAAGACTTCTCCTTCACTCTCTTTGTAGAGATCGAAGGTGGTCGATCTCCAATCCTTATTTTGTTTTCTTGAAGGAAAGAATTTAGGATGGAGATCGTTGTTCAGAATCCTACAAATATACTACGTATATTAACCTCGCGACATGATTCTGCTAAGCAGTTGAATTGTCCGAGGGGTAGGCGCATATCCTAGTTAATCTACGGATTGCGACTTAGACGAGAAGTATTCTAATTGAACTGCAACTCGGGGTTGCCTGCAACCTCCCAGGAGTTTCCAGTTTCAATTTTATATACTTATGGTTTTGTCAAGACAACACCATTTCAACTTTTATATTTACCGAAATTCGTTTCGCCTGAATATAATGGCTCGAGCATATCTTTTATGCTCAGTGGTTCTAGCCGAACGCATTCCTTCGTGGAATAATGGATTACCTGGCAACTCAGGATGACGAGTCAGCGAGAGCTCAGGCTCAGCTACTGCGTATTGAACTGCCTGATAGCAGCTCAGTATCAGCTGGGCCTCCGAGATGCACGGTCAGTTATGTCTCTCTCCCCCCTGCTTTGATTGACTACCGAACCGTATCTCTGCCCAACAATCATGGACTTAGGTCTGATTAACGGGGATTCTCGCAATAATGAAGGACCATCTACTGCTGTGACGCTAGATTCCATCGCCTTCGACATTGCGAGAATTTTCAACAGAGATATCTCTTGGACTCATTCATCTTTCTGTTTACCGCACTGTAACAGAAGTCTGTACAAGTCTCCCGCTGCATCGCACTGCGATAATGCGAATGATTTTGCAGACATCTGAGTTTGTCTTCAAAATATCTCGTATTCGTAGGTGTACAATTGTTCATTGTTCAACCCGAATTAACAAGAAGACATCGCCTACTCTCCGACCTGACAGCTCTACTTCCAAATGTTCAGCCCATGAGAAGCAGTTCTTCAGGCGGCTTTTCCCTGTGTTTTCATTACTGAAGAACGCCCCGCTTTCATTGCAACTACGACTTCTCACCGGACAGCAATGAAATAGCGGTTAGCGTTTTCAGTCATTTGTAAGCACAGGTTATGAGTCTTGAGAATCCTTCTCTCGATTCGTCTGTGAAGACGTAGGTTGCATTGCAAGATCTACCTTCGTCTTTCAACGGCACATAGTGTTGTTTCTCCTTAGCTGAGATTCAACAACTATGAGACGTTTTGCCTTCAGGGACCTCGGTCTCTAGAAGGCAATTGACTTTCGCCTGTTGGGCACATGCCTTAAGAGAATCATCACCTCGCTGTCCGGCATTGGTGACAAACAAATACATTATTTGTTTGGTCTCTCGGGCATAACCCTTTAAAAGGCGCCCGAGGTCAGTTACGAACTACGCTGTTGACTTAGTTGCGGTTTGTTAACAGAGCAATCATTACTTCGTTTTAATAGCTTGTCACAGTACCCGTACCATCGACACCCACCATGGAGTGTCGGTGTCCTATCCACTACCGAGAACTTCGCTGCATGGGGATAGGAGGATACGAGAGACTTCGTGGCAAACGGACAGACCAGTATGGGTACTGGACATCACCGAAGTAGAGAAGAGGGATAGGTCATGCGATTATTCCCTTCTTTTCCTCTGAGGAACAGCATGACTTCTGCGAAGTCAAGCATCCAGGGGATGGGGATCCGTGACGCTTGATTTCGTACCGAACTTCGTAGCGAAGACTCAGAACCCTTCGGTCCCTGACGATTGGTTCGAGTCGTTCACAATCCCCTCCCTAATGGACTTCACCGCCTTCGATGCGAAGGAGATGCTGCCTTGTCCGCAAGAACTTATCCGTGGCGCAGGTACTGAAGGCAGGGGTCCTGGTCCAACCAGAACCACATGCCCTCCTTCTACCTTCGGGATATTGCCCACAGGTCCTTGGATCTTTTTCCTTGGGACCCGTGGTGGCTGCTCAACACGTTGTGTAGCGAACCCAGACCCTCGCAGGCTGAACAGCATCGAGTCCTGGTGTGACCGTAAGAATGGATGAGTGAATGAGTGTGAGACTGGCTCCTCTTCCCATCTTTTTCTTCCCCTCTACCTGTGGTTAGAGGGACACGGTCGTCACCCTGCTGGATAAGGACAAGATGCAGGTGAGCTACTCAACAGAGCCCCATCCTATCCCTTTCACTAGGGATAGGAGCGTATATCCACCACTTCCTCCAACAAGGGGGAGGAAGTGGATGCCAGCTTGAGACAACCATACTTTATGTTGCCTCTTGCAAACAGGAACAAGTTCTTGCTTCCTGGTACGAAGAGATATGCTTGCCTCTCTCTTGGTACTCGGCCCAGAGGTCTGACCATTGATCCTGCGGTGCACACCCCGATCAATCGGACAGAGGCTTGGATCCCTCCCTCGCTCTTACGACCAGGGAGGCATTCCAGGGATGGACGAACACCAGTCTGTTCATCAAAAGACTCAGATTCCTCCCACCAAGAAGTGAGTCTTCCTATTGTTAAAGGACCGATGGTTTGTATTACGTATCGGAACAAATGACAATTTGTCGAAAATTGCATTTTTCCTAACTATACAAACCTGAGGTCCTTTACATATAGTCCCTCCTCATGCCACCCCTCACTCTGCGTATTTTGCATGGGCCAAAAGCAAAAGTGATTTGTTTACCTCCCAGGCGCGACTGTCGGACAAGCAGTTTAACTACCGTTCTCCCCTTGTTCGAAGCTTACGACCGTTCCAGCTGCCGCTAGCTACTTCCTATTGTTAAAGGACCTCAGGTTTGTATAGTTAGGAAAAATGCAATTTTCGACAAATTGTCATTTTTCGACAAATTGTCATATTTGGTGCTCCTTCTTGTCGAAAGGGGTCTCATCGAACCAGAAGTCTGCCTTGCTCTTCTCTCCTTTGGACAAGAAGCACCTTTTTCCACAAGAGATTGTGAGCGAGATCGCTCAATCTTTAACACAGAAAGCGACCCAGGACCTTTTATCACAGTCAGTGAAGAAGCCAGGAAGATAGTCTTTCGGTTTCTTTGCTTCTCGGAGTGCTCCCTCCTCGGAAGCTCCTAAACCATTTCAAGGGAGAGCTCCCGTTCGATCTTTCTCCAGGTTTTCGTGGGAGGGAGGTAGAGCCTCGTCTAAAACCACTCCCTCTTCCATCAAGAAGTAGGCCCGTAGCCCTCCACACAGCAGTTGGAGCCAGATTAACCTTTTCCTTTTCTTGGCAGACCTGGTTTCATCTCGGAGCGGATCCTTGGACGGTCCAGGTCCTGAAGGAAGGATACACCATTCCGTTCATCAAGCACCCCCCTCTCACAGAATTTCCTGTGAATTTGTCAGCTTACTCGGAAAACTCCGAAAAATTTGCCGCCCTCCATCAAGAAGTTCTCGCCTTACTAGCAAAGAGGGGCCATAGAGTTAGTGGACTCTCCGCAGGAACCAGGATTTTACAATCGCCTTTTCCTGGTAAAGAAGGCCACGGGGGGTGGGGGTTGGAGACCGGTGTTGGACGTCAGTGCCCTGAACGTCTTTGTCCTGAAGACGAAGTTTTCTATGGAACGACCCAGTCGGTATTAGCAGCGCTTCATCCTGGAGATTGGGTGGTTTCCAGAAGACCTTCAGGATGCCCTATTTTCATATTCCGATTCATTCGGAATCGAGAAGATTCCTGAGATTCGTGTTCCAGGGCCGCATTTATCAGTTCAGGGCCCTCTACTTCGGCCTGTCGACAGCTCCACAAGTGTTCACCAGAGTTCTGTCGTCAGTAGCAAAGTGGCTTCATCTGGACGGAATACGAATCTCCATGTATCTAGACGATTGGCTTCTCAGGGCAAGTTCCAGACAGAAGTGTGTGGAGGACCTACAAAAGACTTTAAGGCTGACGGACAGCCTAGGTTTGTTAGTAAACAAGGAAAAGTCGTGTCTCACTCCTTCTCAAGAGATAGTTTATTTAGGAGTGAGACTGAATTCAGTTCTTTTTCAGGCTTTTCCGTCTCTCCAAAGGATCGACTCTTGCCTGAGCAAGATAGACGAATTTCTCGTCAGACAAACTTGCTCGGCGAATCAGTGGATGAGCCTTTTAGGAACCTTGGCCTCAAGAGAACAATTTGTAAGTCTGGGCAGGCTCAACATGAGACCACTTCAATTTTACTTGAAACAGAAGTGGCAAAGGAAGAAGTTCCCAGACTCCTTCGTATTCCCCATCTCGGAAGGAATCAAGCAGGACCTCCTTTGTTGGAAATCAGAAGGAAGGCTAGAGGAAGGCTTGTCTCTAAGCCAGTTGAGCCCCAACCTTACGCTCTGTCAGACGCATCGGACAAAGAGTGGGGAGCTACTCTGGGGAGAAAGGAAGTGTCGGGACTTTGGCAGATTCATCAGAGAAGCTGGCACATAAATCTAAAAGAGTTAAAGGCGATTCATTTGGCTCTAATGCACTTCAAGACAGAGGTAAGAGGGAAAGTAGTGCTGGTTCAAGCAGACAACACAACTGCTCTCTCTTACATCAAAAAACAGGGGGGGACACACTCGTTCTCTCTGTGCGAGGCAGCGAGAGACCTACTCATTTGGGCGAAAGAGAACAAGGTTGTCTTGAGCACAAGATTTATTCAAGGCTCGAAGAATGTAAAGGCGGACATTCTCAGCAGGAGAGGGCAAGTCCTCTCCACAGAGTGGACGCTACATCCTCAAATATGCAAGAAGCTTTGGGGGATTTGGGGATGTCCTCAGTTGGATCTCTTCGCCACAAACAAGACAGCTCGTCTACCACTGTATTGCTCCCCAGTTACCAGACGAGGAGGCGTTTTACAGTGGATGCCATGCTTCTGGACTGGTCAAATCTGGATCTTTATGCCTTTCCGCCTTTCAAAATGCTAAGACTAGTTCTGGCAAAGTTCAGAGGTCATCAGAACGTCGGGATGACTCTGATAGCCCCTTTTTGGCCGGCCAGGGAATGGTTTCCGGACCTACTACTGCTGTTGACGGACTTTCCGAGAGAGTTACCGTTAAGGAAGGATCTACTCAGACAGCCCCACTTTCTGAGGTTCCATCACAACTTGTCCGCTCTTCGACTAGTCGCCTTCAGACTGTCGAGCATCTCCTCAGAAAGAGAGGATTTTCAAAGAGAGCTTCAAGGGCTATTGCTAGACCCAGAGAGAATCCTCTGATCGAGTGTACCAAGCTAAGTGGGTTCCAATTCAGAGCTTGGTGCAAAGAAGAAGGAAATTTCGTCTTCTAAGACTCTGTAGCTCAAGTTAGCTAACTTGCCTTCTTTTTCTGCGTGAGAATAAGAAGCTTTCTACCCAGACGATTAGGGGTTATAGAGCTATGTTGTCTTCTGTGTTCAGAGATCGAGGATTAGACATTTCTAATAATCAAGACCTCTCAGACCTGATTCGTTCCTTTGATACGACCAAGACAAAGGAGTCAAGAACAGTAGCTTGGAACCTGGATGTAGTTCTTAAATGGCTGATGTCAGATAGATTCGAACCGATCTCCTCTAGTTCTTTTAGAGATCTGACTAGGAAGACACTTTTTCTTTGTGCTTTAGCATCAGCTAGAAGAATCAGTGAGCTGCATGCTATTGATAAGAGAGTTGGATTTGCTAAGGGCAATGCCATTTGCTCATCAATGCTGGGTTTTTTTGGCTAAGAATGAAAATCCCTCACGTCCTTGGCCTCGTTCTTTCTCTATAAAGAACATTTCGGAGTTAGTCGGGCCTAATGAGCCTGAATGTCTTCTCTGTCCAGTGAGAGCACTTAGACATTATGTGCAAAGGACCAAAGGTATAAGAGGTAAGAGTGATAACCTGTGGTGTTCAGTGAAAGATCCTTCTCGTCCTCTTTCTAAAAATGCTCTCTCCTTCTTTTTAATTTTTGGAATTTGATTTCTGAGGCACACGGACAATGTCAGGACTCAGATATCAAAGTGTTTAGAGTCAAAGCTCATGAAATTAGAGCAGTGTCTACGTCTATGGCCTTTAGACGTAATCTGTCTTTGAAAGACATTATTAAATCTACATATTGGAGAAGCAATTCTGTCTTCGCATCTCATTATCTGACAGATTTGCAAACCACATATAAAAATTGCAGTACATTAGGGCCATTCATTGTGACTGACACGGTATTGGGTGAGGGAGAGAAGGATGTATCCCATCCTCACTAACTTTTCTCCTTGATTATGTTTTTTGTATTTTTAAGGTTGTCTGAAGATACAGGGGTTTTTTGAGTATCTTTCAGTCTTTTAATGTCTTGGTGTATTTCTTAACCGGTTGTGGTGATCCCTCGTTTTTCATTGTATTTTGTGGGGATTTGTACTGCGCCCTGAGCAGGGGCATTATAGTCTTGTCCGTTACGGTCGCATCCTCAACGGCAAGTACTTATTATTGTGTCCAACACACGGATCCATGTATCCTGTCGGTACAATAAAGGCCAGCATACTACAGAGGCAGTAACCACTGAGTCAGCGGTCTTTAAAGGTAAGGAACCTATATCTCCGGATAATTCCAACAGTTGTTATTTTAGCTGCCATTGTCCCACCACCTAAATGTGTCAATCAGCTATATGTAACCACCGGGTAAGTTATATAAGTGAAAATGACATTTTTATAATAATATAAAGTTTCACTTATACTTACCCGGTGGTTACATAACGAAGCCCGCCCTCCTCCCCTCATATGGACAGGTAGGCATGAAACTTCTGATTTATTGTTGGAATGGTTCCCGGTACCCGGTAGAGGGCGGGAGTAGAGGGATCACCTGTCAAACCATTAGCGCTACCGCGAATTTCGAATTCTGCCGTAACGTCAGGAGACGACAGCTATATGTAACCACCGGGTAAGTATAAGTGAAACTTTATTTAGTTCATGACACTTACCTGCCAGATATATATATAGCTGTATTCTCTGACGACCGAGAGAATTTCGAAACTCCCGGCAAACGCAGTGGTCGGCTAGGTGGTTAGTACCCATTCCCGCCGCTGGGAGGCGGATACCAGGAACCATTCCCATTTTCTATTCAGATTTTCTTCTGTTGCCGGTCGGTAAACAACTGTTTACAGACCTCCGCCTAGGATTTTGAAAACCCCATTTGTCACTTGAGTATTTGGATTGTCTTTTGGTTTCGGACTTGGCTTAGTGATTTGGCATACGCTATTGTGGTTTGGATTTTGATTTTGCTTTTGATTTTTCTTAGAATTGAGATGTCTGGATCTAGTTCTACTAGTTTCAGTGTGTGTGGTGTAGAAGAATGTAAGGTGAGGCTACCAAAAGCCTCGGTAGATCCTCACACGGTGTGTGTGAATTGTAGAGGGCATGTTTGCTTGTTGGATGATAGGTGCAAAGAATGCGAAGTGTTAACTAATGTCGAAGGGAAGGCGTATGAATCTTACATTCGTAGACTTGAGCATGACAGAATTAGGTGGTCTTCCTCCAGGAGTGCTTCTGTTAAAAGTCAGTGATAAAGTTGCTCAATCTAACATAACTGTAGAACATGTTACGCATAACCCTGTAATTTCACCTTCAGATAAGGAAGTGATCGTTACCGAAGGGAATGCCCTTTCTACCATTTTGGAATCGATTCGGAACCTTGAATCGAAAATGAGAGTGCTACAATCTAATGTGCAAAAGTGTAGTGATAATGTTAGTGCCCCTAGTGATGTGGAGGGGGCGTCAGATCGGTCCTATAATGCCTCCAGGTTGAGACCTCTGTCGGACTCCCAGAACACAGGGAATGGACATGTCGAAGGCCAAAGGAGGGTTACGGGAATTAAACACCGGTCTGGCGTCCCTTCGGCAGATCCTGAAGACGCATCCCAGGCTGCCAAAGTTCGTGCGCAAGCTCGAATCTTGAAGGAATGCTTCTCTTTTCCTCCTAAACGAGACGTCCTCACCTCACCGTGGGTGGGAATCTCGGAAGGCCTCTCCAATTGAGAATGGTAAGGAAGACGTAAGACGTCGCACTGGCGGCCATCGTCTTTCTCGCCCTCTTAGGAAAGGTCTTACGGAAGAGGACGCAGCCTTTCCAATTGAGAGTGGTAAGGAAGACGTACGACGTAAGACGTCGCACTGGCGGCCGTCGTCTTTCTCGCCCTCTTAGGAAAGGTCTTACGGAAGAGGACGCTTCATCAGGAGATCGAGAGCGTCCTCCGCCTCGATTTACGCTTCGGTCTTCCCCGGAAGACTTCGAAGACAATATCCCACACAAGAGATTCAGGACGCTTTCTGAGCGTCCTGATTCGAGTCCGGAGAGAAGGAAGAAGGCGTCCCCTCGCCCATCTTCTTCTCAAAGGATCATTCCATCATATGGTTCTTCACCATCAAAAAAGACCCTTGTAACGATTCGTCAACAGTTGGATGCGTTTTTCGCCAAGAAAGAAGAAAGATCGCGTAGTCGTAAAAAAGATCTATGGCTACCCGTCAAGAAATCTAGACGTTCTCCTGCGGCTTCTCTTCGTTCTTCGTCCTCTTCTGATTCGTCGCCTTCTAGACCTCATCGACTCAATCAGGAACGCGCAAGCAGTCCTGCTGATAGAGTCTCTAGAAGTATTGGTGAAAGAGAAAAAGACATTAGGTGCCGCACAGGCGGCCGTCGTCTTTTCCAAAAGTTGAAGAATGTTCAGAAGGATCGCTCAGAAATAGAATTGGAAGGAATTGATCTTGGCTTACAGGAAGAGAGTATTCGACAGAAGAAACGCCTTACTAATCAGGACGCTCGTAAGGACGCTTCTCGGGACGCTCGGTGTCGTAAACGTCGGCTGGATAGACTTGAAACTCACGATATTAGTTCAGAAGGATATGAGGACGCGAGGCGTATTACAACTCAAGACCGTTTTAAAGGAGTGTTTACACGACGTCCATCACGTCAGGACGCAAATGAGGACGCGAGGCGTAGTGCTAATAAGGACGCTCGTCGTCCTTCATATCAGGACGCTTTCTAGGACGCAAATGAGGACGCTTTTGAGGACGCTAGGCGTCCGATGCATAAAGTCACCGTGGGAAGAAGAGAACAGGTCGCTAGTCAGAAGGATAAGCGCCCTATGCTTCAAGGTAGTAGAAACTACAATATGGGTGCTCGTCAAGAGAAATCGTATGACGTTAGTTTGGAAAATTCGGAGAGAAAGTCAAGGTTAGGAGAACATAGCCGGCTCTCCTCTTCAAAATTGATTTCAAGTGCAAGACCTACGTTTCGAAAGGGAGGTGAAACTTCGGTTTCTTCTCGTTCAATTCAGGATAAGCCTACGTCTCCATTAGAAGAGAAATCGTCAAGCGAGCCTATCTCAGAAGAGGAGGATCATCCTACAACCTCATCCTCTGTGGATTATAAGACTAACTCGTCTTTTAAAAGATTTGTTTCCCGAGAAGTTTCGAGCTCCAGTTCCTCTCTCTCCACCTTCGCAACTAACCTCTTAAGGCAAGGAAGACTCCAAATTTTGTTAAAATGGCCACTTCACTCTCAACTAAAAGGGCTTTTAAAAGAATCCACGATTGGATGGAATCCAAAAAGACAAAGGGCAAGACTTCTTTTGCACGGCCCCCACAAAGCTTAGTGGAAGATCAGGGAAGTGGTATGAGACAGAAGAAGAAGCAGGTTTAAGAATCCCTGCTTCTGCACAAGGGGATTTCACCAACTTAGTGGAGGCACCTAGAAGATCTTACCTAGCATCAGCAAAAGTTTCTTGGACAATGTCAGAGATAGATCACCATCTCAAAGGCCTTTACAAAACTCTAGAAGTTTTTAACTTTCTGGATTGGTGTTTGGGCGTCTTGGATGTGCAGTCTAGAAGCCCAGATTCTATTTCATTAGAGGACTTAGCGAGTATTTTGTCATGTATGGACAGGGCAGTAAGGGATGGCTCCGACGAACTGGCATCACATTTTGCGTCGGGAGTCCTGAAGAAACGCGCACTTTTATGTAGCTTCACAGCTAAGTCAGTGTCGCCTGCGCAAAAAGCAGAATTGTTGTTCGCTCCCTTTTCTGCTCATCTTTTTCCTCAATCGATGGTAAAGGATTTGTCAGTAAATCTCCAAGAACGAGCGACGCAGGACTTATTGTCTCGGTCTTCGAAACGTCCTACTGATCAGACATCTTCAAGAACCACGCAAGCTTCTAGGAAGAATTATAAGCCCTTTCGTGGAAGAGCCTCTTCGAGAGCTTCTGCTCGAGGGAGGAGTTTCCCTAGGGGCAGAGCCCCCTCAAAAACCAGGGGAAAGAAATGACTTTTCGGCCCTCCAGGCACCAGTCGGGGCGAGAATCGCTCTTTTCGCGGAAGCATGGAGTGATCGAGAAAGGTTACAAGATCCCGTTTCTATCAAAACCTCCATTAAGTATAGAGCCAATAGACCTTTCGCCCTCTTATCAGGATTCGAAGCAACAGATCTTATTAGACCTTTTGGATCAAATGTTGGAAAAGAGACCAGTAGAAAGAGTTGTATCACGGAACTCATCAGGCTTCTACAACAGGCTTTTCCTTGTTCCGAAGCACTCGGGAGGATGGAGACCTGTCCTAGACATAAGCAGGCTGAATCTTTTTGTAAGGAAAATAAAATTCAAGATGGAAACTGCACAGTCTGTTTTAGCTTCCCTTGAGACCAGGAGATTGGATGGTGTCCTTGGATCTCCAAGACGCCTATTTCCGTGTTCCGATCCACCCTCGGTCCAGGAAGTTCCTCAGATTCGTTCTGAAAGGACAGGTCTTCCAATTCAGAGCTCTCTGTTTTGGGCTGAGTACAGCCCCGATGATATTCACGCTTCTGATGCGAAATGTAGCAAGATGGCTCCATCTTTCGAAGATAAGAGTCTCACTCTACTTGGACGATTGGCTGATCTGGTCCACGTCAAAGGAAAAGTGCCTGGAGGACCTACACACAACATTACAGCTGACGAAGGACCTAGGCCTTCTGGTCAACTTCGAGAAGTCCCATCTGATTCCCACACAGTCCATCGTGTATCTGGGGATTCAGTGGCTTTTCAAGCATTTCCATCCATAGAACGTCAGCTAAAATGCTTAGAGAAAAAAGTACGGTCTTCTTAGAGAAGGAAAAATATGCTCGGCGAGGAATGGATGAGTCTGCTGGGGACCATTTCCTCGCTGGAGAAATTTGTTTCTCTGGGAAGGCTGCACCTCAGACAGCTTCAGTTTTTCCTACCAGACAACTGGAAGAACAAGAAAGACCTAGACGAGATTTTGAGAATCCCTCAATCGATCAAAGAGCATTTGAAGTGGTGGTCCGATCCCGTCAAGCTATCGGAAGGGATGTCCCTCAAAGTTCTGAGCCCAGACCTAGTGTTGTTCTCAGACGCGTCCATGACGGGCTGGGGAGCAACACTGGGGGAGGAGGTGGTGTCAGGCCTCTGGAGAGGGGAACAGAGGTCCTGGCACATAAACCTCAAGGAGCTAGAAGCAATTTGTTTGGCACTTCAATGCTTCGAGTCAAGGATTGTGGGATAAATTGTACTAGTCAACTCGGACAACACCACGGCGCTCGCGTATATCAAAAAACAGGGAGGAACTCTATCTGGGTCCCTGTTCAGGATAACGAGGGAAATCTTACTTTGGGCGAAACTAAGAAATATAACGATTCTAACGAGATTCATTTCAGGACAGCAGAACGTTCGTGCAGATCTCCTCAGCCGTCAACATCAAATGCTTCCAAACGAATGGACTCTCCATCCAGAGATTTGCAAAGAGTTATGGAAACTTTGGGGACGTCCACTGGTAGACCTCTTTGCGAAAACGAAGAGGCTTCCTATTTACTGCTCTCCGGTTCTGGACCCAGGAGCAATAGCGATAGACGCCATGCTTTGGAATTGGAAGGGGATGGATCTCTACGCCTTTCCTCCATTCAAACTCCTGGGAGAGGTATAAGGAAGGAAGTTGTGCGTTGGAAGGAAGGAGCAAAAAATGACGTTGATCGCCCCCTTTTGGCCTGCAAGCGACTGGTTCACAGAGGCCATGTCATTTCTGGTAGATTTCCCAAGAACACTTCTAGAAAAAGTCGATCTACTCAGACAGCCCCACTTCGAGAGGTATCACGGAAACCTCTTCGCTCTGAGTCTGACTGCATTCAGACTATCCAAAAGTTGGCCAGAGCGAGAGGTTTTTCAAGATCGGTGGCAAGAGCTATTGCCAACGCTAGAAGAACATCTTCTCAAGCTGTCTACCAATCGAAGTGGGCTGTCTTCAGAAGTTGGTGTAGAAGGGAAAAATATTTCCTCCTCACGACCTCTGTGAGCCAGATTGCTGATTTCCTCCTACATCTTAGAAATATAGACAAACTTTCAGTGTCAACGATTAAAGGCTACAAAAGTATGCTGTCAACGGTCTTCCGACACAGAGGCTTGGATTTATCAAATGATAAGGATCTTCACGATCTATTGAGGTCCTTTGAAACCTCAAAAGCTCCACGGACAAGATTCCCTCATGGAACTTGGATATTGTCTTAAAGTTTTTAATGTCAGCCCCATTTAGCCTATGCATGCTGGCCTCTTTGAAGATGTAACTAGAAAAGCTATTTTCCTAACCGCTCTGGCAACAGCTAAGAGGGTTAGCGAAATCCAAGCTATGAGTAAACATGTGGGTTTCAGAGAACACAATGCTGTGTGTTCGCTGAGCCCCTCTTTCTTAGCTAAGAACGAGAACCCATCCAACCCCTGGCCTAAAAGCTTTGATATCAAGGGGTTATCAGAGTTTGTTGGACGAGAGCCGAAGAGAGTTTTGTGCCCTGTCAGAGCTCTCAAATTTTATCTGGAAAAGACCAAATAATGTAGAGGCCCGTCAGACAACCTGTGGTGTTCGGTCAAGAGGCCGGAATTACCAATGTCTAAGAACACACTGGCGTTCTTCTTGAGAAGCACCATCAGGGAAGCTCATTCGTCTTGCACAGATGGTGATCTTAAACTGACTAAAAGTTAATGCTCACGAAGTTAGAGCGGTAGCTACTTCGGTGCTTTTCAGAAAAATATGGCACTCAGTGATATCCTGGGTGCCACATTTTGGCGAAGCAACTCGTGTTCGCTTCACACTACCTCAGAGATGTGAAGGCGACATGAGAATTGCTACTCGCTTGGACCATACATTTTCGCGGATACAGTATTGGGGACGAGAAGCAATACAAACCCCATCCTTTAGAAAATGGATGTGTGTGATTTTAATTATGGGTTTGTTTTTTTATGGTTGTAGGGTTGGCCGCTTGAGGCGGTCTTCCCTTTAATTAGCCTGAAAGTTATGGGACTAACTTTAGTTGGGCTAGGTTAGGTGGTATTTATTATGCTTCGTTGTCTTCAGTATGGTCAATATGGTCTAGTCACATTGTGGTCACGCTCCCGTTGACAGATCATCTAGTTAAGCAGAAGCAGGCTTGGGTGACAGTAATCACGAAGTCAGCTATGCTAACAGGTAAGGAACCAAGATGTCAATCATCTGCATGTGAAATGTTTCCAAAATCCTTCTATTCTGTCCCTTCCCACCTCCAATGGTGGGATTCATCTATATATATATCTGGCAGGTAAGTGTCATGAACAAAATGATATTGTCATGATACAATAAAGTTTGTTCATACTTACCTGACAGATATATAATCAAGTACCCCACCCACCTCCCTCAGGGGACAGTGGTAGAGAAAATCTGAATAGAAAATGGGAATGGTTCCTGGTATCCGCTTCCCAGCGGCGGGAATGGGTACTAACCACCTAGCCGACCACTGCGTTTGCCGGGAGTTTCGAATTTCTGTCGGTCGTCAGAGAATACAGCTATATATATATCTGTCAGGTAAGTATGAACAAACTTTATTGTATCATGACAATATCATATTATTATAAAAATGTCATTTTCCTATAGTATTTAGGTTGCTTATTAAGAATCTACCATTATTGTTTGAAGGTTGATTGTAATTAACCCCCAGTGGCTAGTACTAAACACAGCGAAATACATTTGACGCCCAAATCCCTATTGGCTGTCATATTTGCCGGAACGTTCCTTGCAGTCCGAGCAGATTTATTGCCTATGATTACCCTTAATGTAAATATTAATGCACGGTCTGTTATGGAGCCTGAACTGTTTACTTAGAATTTAATCATTATTGACTTTGTGGGAATAGCTGGCTCATGAATCAAACTCCTGTAGATACTGCTAGTGGGTGTTGCATAGATATAGAGGGAGAGATTAATCTGGGCAACCTATGATAGCCAACCAGTTTGGGACATGCACTGGCTGGCCCCATTGCCGAATTGATTCTTATGTAAAAAATGACACAACTTGTGCAATCTAATGTGAAACCCTGTACATACTCTTTAAAACGTGATTTCTCAGCCATCCTTCAAGTGTGTATTTTGCTGGTATATTTTTTCTATAGTTAAGCCTGTTTTTAAATATTTTAAACTGAATTGTGATAATCTCTTTCAGGAGCTGCTTGAGCATGTAACTATGGTGAATCTTGAGCTTTGAGCATTTGGAGAATTTGTTATAATTATGCTGCCATTTAAAAGTCTCCTACAATTTAGTGAGAACAAGAAATATCTCATAAAACCAGCTTGATGCAGTGACTGGAATATTTTAAAGGTAAGAATAAGAGTATGGTCACTTTGAAAGTTTTATGGCCCTCTGAAAAAGAGATTTTGTGGAAACTGCCCTTTTTCAAGAGTGAAAATGCAATTTTTTTTTCTTCCAGTACTAGAAAGTATGACTAAACATTCTAAGTTAGTGTGCTTTAGTGCAAGGTTAGGCATTTATTAAATGGGAAAAGGTTAGTCACAGCATTATGACATGCTAGGTCAGTTAGTAGGTCCAGACAAGTTAGTGAATAAGTTGAGGCAGTAATAAAATTTGATGGGTTAATATAGGTTGATAGATTAGTGTTGCATTAACTGCTTAATAGTTTAGTCAGTGGATTAAAGTGGCTGAAAATGTTACAATGTAGGATGCAGTTCTTTTTATCGTAAGTTACTGGATTGTGATAGGACAGGTATTAGTGGTCTAAATTATCTGGTTTATTTAGTAGTGAATTATGGTGGTAAAGTTGATTTAATCCTTTAAGGTTTAATAGTTAAACCAAAGGATAGCAAGGAACAATTGGCATCTTGAGTATCAAAACTCCTACTTTGTAATTTTTGGGGGGCTCTTTATCATATCATATAGGCTACATACTACTCTTGTATAGTTTAGAATGTAAAAATATTCCATTATTACAAATAATAGTTCATGTAAAATGTACAGATAAGGATATGACATGACTGTTGATGTAATGACTTTCTTTTTTACAGGGTTGGAAAGAGGCATAGCTTCAAAGAAATTTATTCTTTTGCTCTGCAAGTGAAGATATATGGCAAATATTCATCGAAGCCTGCAGAATTCAGTGCCATGGAGAGTTCCTAATGAAGTCCAATTGAACATCTTGCAAATAATCTACATATATTCTAGAAAACTGGAGCAAATAATCTACACATATTCTAGAAAACTGGATAAGTAACATATATTCTAGAAAATGGAAAAAATACTTTAGATTGTATTGCTGATTAGACAGCACCAAATGAATTCCTAATTAGCTTTCGATGTGTTATTAGGCCACTTGAGTATTATTCGTTGAGAATTATTTGTACGTAATTGATATAAATAGGAACAGCTATAAGGAATACGTATTTTATTTTTTATTTAAGGAATATTACCAGTTTGATGAGGTTGTTTTGAACATTGTCATTATGCTATAGTTCAGTTGATGTGACAAGTCCAAAAACTGATAAAATAGTGCCCTTAGTACAGCAAGCATGAACTCGCCAGTATTCCCATCACATGAAAATTATGACTTAAGGATTACATTTTAACCTACTCATACTCTTCTCACTTATTTCCAACACATGAAAAGAATAATGTAATGATTATGATTTAATGATTATATCTGTAAAGATGTATCATACAGTAGTTCAGTTAAAAGAAATATCTGTAAAGATGTATATATACAGTACTAGTTCAGTTAAGACATATTACATAAATTTTTCAATATTTTACATGGTCTTTTGATATAATGTAAAGAGCAGAATTCATTCTCAGAACATATAGTTAAACATAACACAATGTCCCTAATACAGTAAAATTAAATACTTTCAAGCAGTACTGACATGCTTAGTTCTTCATTGTGGTGTAAACAATCGCCCGTTTAATGACAACACACACTACTATTGTCCCATTGTGCCTGATCTACGGCTTTGTTACTTTTTTTCATATCTTGAAGATGAAAAAGTACTTGACTAAATTTTTAGTAAATAACCAGAAATAGAATACCTGAAGTACATTTAAGGGTTGATTGTGTCATAAAGAACGTAAATTATTAAAGTTTACTTTGAAACTACAAGTATTTTTGTTTATGGAAAATCAGTAGACAAACACAATTGACTTATTAGAAGCCAGTGTATTTTCTAGTTCCCTAAAATATCTTGTAAACAACATGACAAACAGTTTGTAATTAACTAAAGTAAACTCAAAATGTTACTAGATGATTATACTAGACAGCCTCTGGGACCGTAATTGAGATTGAGATTTATAGGAATTTGAAAATTAGAAGCAACTGTGCATTAGAAGGTTGATGAATTGTACTTCAACCAATTTGGGTTTAATGTGAAAGCTATATTGCTTAATGGCATGAGACCAAGTTGGTTAACAAAAAAGGTTTAAGTAATAGTGGAAATATTCTGTTAATATACTTCCTCAGGAATTGAGTATCTTGTGTTTGAGGCAGAACATTATTTCATATATTCACAAACATTTCTATGTCAAGTGAGGAAATTGAACGGTAAGGAAGAATCGGACTTCAGAAATGCAGATGTAGACAAATATTTTACTTTGATCTTTGACAGTCAAGTTTGTATAACTTCTATATGTTTTCATCATTTGAGCCAAGTTGCAATTTCCTCTAAAACTCTGTTTATGTATTTCCAAGTGGCATTTTTTGTCAGATTTTGTATTGAACTCTACTTTAAACAAGTTGCAAAAGCATGTGATTGACTATGGAGTGTTTCATTTCATCCAGTTTACAATTCTCTTCATTTAATTGTAACACTTGCCTATATTGCATCTTCTGCATTATACCTTTTTATCTGTAGGCTATTCCACTAAAAACTGTCCTCCAGTTCTTAGTAGCTGTTCATAAGTTTCCTACAGTAGTATAGCGGTAGATTTTGCACAATTTCATTAAGTTAAAAAATGTGGTCTTAGTTCATTTGCCATTGATCATGTGTATGCTATTTCATTTAACTTAGTAAATCTTTGTTAAACAGCTTTTAAGCAAATTTGTATCAAGAGTAGCTGTTAAAACTGAGAAATGTTTTCGTGTCCTTTCTCTCAGGTACCCTTTTTTTCTATCCTGTTTAGTATCGGTGGGGGGGCAGTTGGAATAAAATATCAGTTTATGTAATGAACAAAAAAATTTATCCCTCTAAGGTAGTCCCTTATAATATTAATCTTTCCAAAGGTCTTCACAGGATATTAATGTGTAGTAATTCACTGTAATTTTCTTGAATTAGATTTTCAGATCCTAAGTTGCTTAGTAATCAAGTCACATGCCGAACACTTGTTTAAAGTACTAGCTCATTTTTCTCAACTCCATTGAAAGTCACTTTCATGACGAAACTGCTTTAGAGATGGTATATATTTTTTAGACTAATTGTCTGCTGGTTTTATATGTATAATATAGTATATATACTGTACAGTATATAGAAAAAAAATTTTTGGCTACATACACAAATTGGTCAGATCTGTAAGGTTTTCAAGTTATAACCCATTCAGCTTACAATAGTTTGCAAATGAAAGCTTGGGGGTAAAGTGAAAATAGTTTTTGATGGAAAGGCTCAAGGAAAGATTATTCTTAAATTAAGTTGTAAAGAGGTTCAGTTTATAAAAGGAATGCCAAAGGAATGAGTCCTCATGGTTGAAGAAAGAAATTGAAGGAAGTAATCCCTAGGGAGAGGCTTAGTGGACAATTTGGTACTTGATGAATGTCTTAAATATAGTTGTAAGGAACAGGACAATGAAAGGATTTTGAGGAGTCTCGAGGAAAGGTTAATTCCAGTAAGGGAGGAAATTACTGTAAAAGGTAAAATTTAAAAGGGGATTCTTTCAGACAGAACCCATTAGGAGGAACTATAGAGGGCATTTTAGCTATATAGAAAAAAATGGAGGATAATTTTCAGCAGTAATTATGGACTATAGTAACATCTAGGAACTTTCTGGCTAGGGAATGTTGAAGACTAGATTTTGTAGACTACTGCAAATCCATGAGGAGTAACTTTTCAGATAAATTGTGAAGTAATTCTTAAAGAATAGGACCAGCTTTCAAAGTGAATACATCAAGAAGGGTAGATTTTGATAGTGTTCCTGAGTGTAGGAATGTCTTATTAACATTTGACAAACTCTTTGTGTTTAAAGTAAGCTCAAAATGTTACTAGATAATTATACTAGGTAGCATCTAGGAGCCTAATTCATTGAGGGTATGGTTTATAACTTGAAAATTAGAAGCAAATTTACATTTAGAAGCTTGATATATTGTACTTCATTGAATTTCTTACCAGTACGTATTGGTTTAATGTGAAAAATAGTTTCTTACTACCATGAGAGCAAGTGAATGGAAACTGTTTGAATAATATTGGAAATAGTCTTAAAAGTATGTTGATTCAGGGATTGAATATCATGTATATACTTTGTATTCACAAACATGTCTTTGTCAAGTGAGGAAATTGAATGGTAAGGAACAATTGGACCTCAGTAATGCAGATGCAGACAAATATTTTACTTTGATCTTTGAGAGTCAAGTTTGTTTAACTTATGTTATATTTCCTTGTGTTATATTTTGTCCGTTAATGTATTGTGCTCTACTTTAAACAAGTTACAAAAGCATGTGACTGGCTGTGAAGTGATTCATTTAATCCAATATACAATTATCTGTTCATTTAATTGTAAAACCTGCTTGTGTTGCAACCTCTCGCACTACCTTTCTATCTTCATTCCACTAAAATCTGTCCTCTAATTCTTAGCATCTGTTCATAACTTTCCTACAGTATAACCATAGCTATAAATTCATCAAGCAGTAAATTTTTTTGCAATTTCCATACTATGTGTAAGCTATTTCATTTAACTTGGCAAATCTTTCTTAAACTACTTTTAAGCAAATTGGTTACGTGAGTAGCTGTTAAAAACTGTGAAATGTTTGTAGTCCTTACTCTCATCTACCACTTTTCTATCCAATTTAGTCATTTTTTGGGAGGAAATACATTATCAGTTTTTGTAATGAACTGAAAAATTTTTCAAATTCAGGTAGTATTTATAACAAATTTAGAAAGAGAATCGCCATTGTAAAAGAAAAATTCAAATAATTCCATCCACATCTATACTAGAAAGAATATGACATAGCAACTGACCAAGTAGTATAGATTTTTTAGGGTAGGATGATTCTGATGAGAGATGGGTAAAGTTAAAAAGGAACTTTTAGAACTATAATTATTGCTCTCTCTCTCTCTCTCTCTCTCTCTCTCTCATATTAAATAATTCACTGATAAGTTTCTTGAAATAGGTTTTTAGATTTTAAGTAATCTAGGCTCATGGCAAACACTTGTTTAAAGTAACTCATTTTTCTCATTGACTCCTTGAAAGTCACTTGCAATGTTGAGTCATAGCCACAGAATAACAAAACTGCTTACAAAATGGTACATATTTTTTAGACTGCTGGTTTTAAATGTATAGCATATATGTAGAGAGAAGTTAATTATAATGATGTACTTCTTACACAAATTAGTTTTAACTGTGAGGTTTTAAAGTCATAAAGAAATTCAAGGTAGGAGTAATCCCTAGTGAAAGGCTTGGTGGATGACTTGAAACCTGATGAAAGTCTTAAAAGATAGTTTGTAAAAGACAGACAAATGAAAGGGGTGAATTGAAGGGGTCTCGAGGAAAGGTTAATTCCAGTTTGGGATGAATTGTTTGTAAAAAGTAAAATTTTGAAGGGGGTTCATTTCAGAATGGAATTTAGAGTTTAGCCCAAAGGCCAAGCAGTGAGACCTACGAGGCCATTCAGTGCTGGAAAGGATATTGATAGTAGGTAGGTTAGAAAGAATGTAACTGAAAGGAAAACCTCACAGCTGCACTATGAAGCAATTGTTAGACGTTGGATAGGTAGATGGAAGGAAGTTGTGAATGGAGGTACAGTAAAAAGAGTGAATGCTGTTGCAGCTATGGCCCAAATGAATGCTGCAAAGAGCCTTTAGTAATGCCCACAGTGCACCCTGTGAGTTGCACTGATGACACTACCTCCCAACAGTGAAGATAAAAGAAGGCATGTATGAAAATTTTGGGATTATTTAATAGCAATAATTATGAAATATAGTAACATCTGGGCGATCTTCTGGGTAGGAAATGTTAAGACTAGATTTCTGTAGACTACTATAAGTCCGTGCAGAATAACTTTTCAAAGGAGTTTTAAAATAATTCTTAACTAGGACCAGTTTTCAAAGGAAATTCATCAAGAGGGTTAGGATTTTAATGGAAAATTTTAATTGTTACCTGTGATCCAGACAAGTAATTTTGGTCAGTAGAAACCAGGCGAGTCTCAACCTGTAAATTTAATGCCAGCTTTTTGTTTTGGCGAAGTGTAAATATTTCAAGGCTAAAAAAAATTACAGTTGGAGCACTTGCAATAGGTTTGCAGCATTTAAAACCAGCAGCAGGATTAATTAGTTCAGACACAATGGTCTTATAGGAAATGGCTTGAGATCCAGTATATTTAGAACAAGCAGTTTGCCCATAGTGCACGTTAAGTCACTTGTTTACTATAAATCTTTACTTAATCTTGCTCATTTTAGTGTACTTTAGTATTTATATCCATACAGAAAGAGGTGCAAGGATTGGTCTCAAAACTGTGAAAATGTACTCTTCCTCAAATTTGTGGTTTTTCATATATACAGTAGTACCTTGTTTGCCAAACGTTTCATATGTCGAACTTTCCGTTTTTCGAACAAGTGCTCGTACTTCGAACTGACTGATTACTGTATCTAGTTTATACTTGTATTCGACGGCCTACTGGGGCTTACAAGTTAAACTGTATTAATTTATTTTTCCATTTACAATATATAGTTTAATGATAACTATTCGACAAAATACATTAAAGTATAAAACATTTAATATAAAATTTAGCTTTCAATGTAACATTTAGCATAAAAGATGTATAAAATCGTACGTAACCGCGGTGACGTCATGCCCAGCTGACTTGAGACTGAACGAGGGAGCGTTGATATGTTGAGGAGAGAAAAAGAGAGTTAAAATAATATTGTATGTATGTAAAAGCAATAACAATTCACATAAAAAGAGAATTTCTCAAAAATTTAACGTAATGATAACATATGGAAACAATCAAATGCAATAAAATAAAAAAAAAAAAAAAAAAAAAAAAAAAAAAAGTCTTAATTGAGCCAGTGTCCAGTGCGCTGAGGGAGACGATCTAGTTGAACAATATTAACAAAATATTCGTCATTGCGGCGATACACAGCTAACTTGAGGTTGAGGGAGGTAGCGTTTATATCTTTTAGGAATAATGAATGGTGATTTTAAGTTATCGTGTGTTGTGGTATTGTTGAGGAGAGAAGAAGAGGCAGTAAAATCTTTACTATAATGTGTACGTAAAAGCAGTACCAATTCACATAAAAAATAAAATGTTATTTCAAAATAAATTGAACATAATGATAAAATATGAAAACAATCAAATGCAATACAGAAAAAAAGGGGAAAAAAAAAAAAAAAAAAGTCTTAATTGAGCCAGTGCTCGGTGTGCCGAGTGAGACGTTCTAGTTGAACCAAGGTCTAGCGAATATAAAGGCCTGTCCACACGACCGGGCCTGATCGGATGACCTCGCCTCGAATGGGCACACTTGACGGGCAAACCGTCAAATTGCCCGATGGGTCTTGTAGCAAAATCACCATGGTGGTGGGGCCCGATGGGCTTTGAGCATTTGACACCTGGCAGACGTACGTTAACCATATACATTTCTTTTACCAAGGCATTCTTTGCACCATATTCTATTCTTTTTCATCACACACAACAATTATGCTACACAATATATCATCATCTTTGCGGTAGGCACCATGTTTATCGTACTGCACTGAACACACTACTGGCATCGTCGGGCACGCCACCTCTCCATCGCCTCACCCGTGTGGACAACATTCACGGGTAAAGGCCTGTCCACACGAGCGGGCCTGATCGGCGTGCTCCGTGGTTGACGGGCAAATTTTTCAATCTATGCACCGCTTTTCTGGAACTACTAGTGTGTCTGTTCAAATTTCGAATTCTAAAAACTGTATGGCATGGAACAAAATATTTCGACTTCTGAAGTTATTTGGATGTGACTGCTAATTATATCTGCTAATTTAATTATCGCTCCTTTTAAGGCTGTTAAAACATTTTCCTCCCATGGTGAGAATCAAACGTCCTATCCATACATTTCAAATGATTAAGAAACACCAAATTTTATTAGTTTCCCTTCACTAAAGGTAATGGCACCAATCTTTGTGTCATCTTCCTTTGTTACTTTTGCTCTTAAATGTTCCAGTTGTGGAAACTAGCGAGCAATGAACCCGCCAACATATGGCATCTTCCCATGTTTGTTCTTCAACTTCCTGGTCTTTGAAGTCATCACTTTGATCATCCTTATTAAATACTGGTAAGCAAAATAAAATTGCTTATATACTGGGTGTTTTCTGAAGGGAATTTCCTTCATCTTCGAATGATGCGTCTTGCTTGTCAGAGACATAGGAAAATGAGGCGGATGTTACATTTTCACTGCTGCAGTTTTAAACGTTGCTCTTTGAGCTTACAAGTGTGCTGGCTTTTCCTAAAAGGTGGGCTCTGAGACGATGTTTAAGTGGAACTGGTGATGGGTTCTGATCATATGCTCCCATTTGACTTTTGCAAACAAAAATGTACCCCAACCCAGCCTGATTTAGTCTGTAATTTAGAGTATACGTCATGCCAAGTTTTTATTTTGCCATTTTCAGCAAGTTAGATAAAGGATAGAGCATTGTACTTTTCTTCACTTTCATTTCTCTAGCGGTTCTATTCATGTCTTGAAAGATTTTGTCTTGTATTTACAGGTTTAGTCACGGAAGCATTTCTTGATGATTTTCTATCTGTTGGCAGTCGAGAATAAAACGGATCAAACTAACTATCAACAAGCCGAATGAAATGGCTTGTAATTTTCCAGCCCTTCTCTTCAAATAGCCTTGGTTATCAAAGTGATCAAAAGATTTATAAGTACTTTTGGACAGTAGTTGCATGGCAAGTTTAAGTTTCATTCGTTGCATACCTATAATAACATTGATATGTTTTTCAGAAAGTTTATAAGCTGTCTGAAGATCACTTCACTCCTCTTTATTAGCTCTCTAACTGGACCATTGTGAGTGTACATACTACATACAGTTGCCTTAAAGTGTTCTTTTACCCCATCCCCTTATGTTTCATGAAAATGGTCTGGTAACACAGCAATGAAGCCTGATTGTCTTGTAACAACGGATGTGAATGGTCGAAATATTGGATGCCAATGCTCATATTTTCTAATCACTACTGTAGACAATGTGTTAATGATATTAATGATATAAGATTAATAGTTTACATTACCATTGAATTAAGTAGTTAAATATATAGAAAAATCGTATAATAAGAGTAATAAAAATAGCAATGGTAAAAATATTCAGTCCTTACTAACCATAATCGTCAACCATTGCTCCATTCAGATGTGGCTGCTGCAGGCGTTTGCTGGGATCCTACTTTTGTTCATGGTAGATCATTATTTAGGGTCAATTTCACACCCTCACCGATATCGCTGTTTCTTCGTGGACGGCAACACAGCGATATTAGTGAGGGTGTAAAACAAGTTATTGAAGCCAAACTATCTGTTTCAGATATCTCGTTCAGTATTTAAAATTTCCCTCCACATGTGACCTAACAAAACATCAAGAAGAAATCAATTGTATTTTCATTTTTATGAAAGTAAACTCCGCGATGATCATTTGCAGAATAGTGAGGTTCATATGAGTTCAAGACCAATATAGTGGTAGTTCAAGAATTCATCGGTTGTTAAAGACCAACTTGACAATGGAATTACAATGGAATTACCCTATGTAATGTAATTAAGTGCTTTGTAAGGTATTCCACTTTTTAATACTGAATATTTATATGTATACAATAAGCAATTTGACCTTGCAACCAGATGCACCTTAAATGGGTAGACACATAGAAATAAGAGCTGGATTAAATTGCTTTTGCTTTCAGTATTTGTCAGGTTTTGATTTTATTTCTTTACATTTAACTTAATGGCTAAATTTCTCCCCTCATTTGAGCTGGTCCTTGGTCATAATCATTGCTAAAAAGTAAAACATCCAAGCTTTTTGTAATTATATAATTATGAGTTTTCTTCATTAAAATCAGCTGGTTTCATAAATGAATTTATAGCACCTATCTAAAAACTATGTAGTAATACACAATTGTCATGTTCAGTGTTTTTCACAACCATAATTTCGTATTAGCCTTTGTTATACAACTCAAGAAATACAGATTGATTGAAGCTATATGTCCTTTTTTTTTGGTCAAATTTCCATTCTCGTAAAATACCTTACATTGAAAAAAGAAACCCACAAGATTACCGAGTATAAATTGTTTACTTGTGAGTGTTAATATAGAATTTTACTAAAACTTAAGTACTTTCAGGCCTTAATTGTGGCCCATTCTCAAGGAATGTGGATAACTCCTTACTAGAGAGGAAAATTAAAGTCTACACGAATGTAGATAACTACTTACTGGAGGTACCATTGAAGTCTACAGAAATACGGATAGCTACTTACTGGAGGCAGCATTGAAGCCTCCATGAATGTAGATCACTACTTACTGGAGGCAGCATTGAAGTTTCCAGGAATATAGATCACTACTTACTGAAAAGCGCCTCAGAGGTGTGGTTGGTATGGTATTAGCGTCCCATCTTGGTGGTCGTGGGTTCAGTTCTCTGCCATTCCATTGAGGAGTGAAAGATGTGTATTTCTGGTGATAGAAGTTCACTCTCGAAGTGGTTCGGAAGTCACGTAAAGCCATTGGTCCCGTTGCTGAATAACCACTGGTTCCATGCAACGTAAAAGCACCATACAAACTACTTACTCAAGGCAGCATTGAAGTCTCCAGGGATATGGATAACTACTTACTGGAGCCACTGTTGAAGTCTCCAGGAACAGAGATAACTATGTACTGGAGGCAGCATTGAAGTCTCCAGAGATATGGATAACTACTTACTAGAGGCAGCATTGAAGTCTCCAGGAATATAGATCACTACTTACTGGAGGCAGCATTGAAGTCCCCAGGAACACAGATAACTACTTACTGGAGGCAGCATTGGAGTCTCCAGAAATATGGATAACTACTTACTAGATGAAGCATTGGAGTCTCCAGGAATATGGATAACTACTTACTGGATGCAGCATTGGAGTCTACAGGAATATGGATAACTACTTACTGGATGCAGCATTGGAGTCTCCAGGAATATGGATAACTACCAACTGGAGGCAGCATTGAAGTCTCCATGACACAGATAACTACTTACTGAAGGCAGCATTGGAGTCTCCAGGTCACAGATAACTATTTACTGGAAGCAGTATGGGAGTCTCCAGGGATGTAGATAACTACTTACTGGAGGCAGCATTGGAGTCTCCAGGTCACAGATAGCTATTTACTGGAGGCACCATTGTAGTCTCCGGGGGATGTAGATAACTACTTATGGAGGCAGCATTGGAGTCTCCTGGGATGTAGATAACTACTTACAGGAGGGAGCACTGGAGTCTCCTGGGATGTAGATAACTACTTACTGGAGGCAGCATTGGAGTCTCCAGGTCACAGATAGCTATTTACTGGAGGCACCATTGGAGTCTCCGGGGATGTAGATAACTACTTAATGGAGGCAGCATTGGAGTCTCCTGGGATGTAGATAACTACTTACAGGAGGGAGCACTGGAGTCTCCTGGGATGTAGATAACTACTTACTGGAGGCAGCATTGGAGTCTCCAGGTCACAGATAACTACTTACTGGAGGCAGCATTGAAAGTCTTCAGGTCACGATAACTACTACTGGAGGCAGCATGAAGTCCTCCAAGTCACAGATAACTACTTACTGGAGGCATCACTTGAGTCTCCAGGGATGTAGGTAACTACTTACTGTAGGCTGCATTGAGGTCTCCAAGTCACAGATAACTGCTTACTGGAGGCAGCATTGGAGTCTCCAGGTCACAGATAACTATTTACTAGAGGCAACATTGGAGTCTCCAGGGATGTAGTTAGCTACTTACTGGAGGCAGCATTGAAGTCTCCAGGTCACATAACTACTTACTAGAGGCAGCATTGGAGTCTCCAGGTCACAGATAACTATTTACTGGAGGCAGCATTTGGAGTCTCCAGGGATGTAGACTACTTACTGGAGGGGGCAGATTGGAGTCTCAGGTCACAGATAAACTACTTACTGGCAGCTTTGGAGTCTCCAGGTCACAGATAACTACTTACTAAGGCAGCATTGGAGTCTCCGGGATGTAGATAAAACTACTTACTGGAGGCAGCATTGAACTCTACAGGTCACGATAACTACTTACTGGAGGCAGCATTTGAAGTCTCCAGGTCGACAGATACTACTTACTGAGGCAGCATTTGAGTCTCAGGCTCACAGATAACTACTTTACTGGAGGCAGCATTTGAAGTCTCCAGGTCACAGATAACTACTTACTGAGGCAGCATTGAGTCTCCAGGGATGTATAAACTACTTATTGGAGGCACATGAAGTTTCAGGTCCACCAGATAAAACTACTTATGGAGGCAGCATTTGAGTCTCCAGGACACAGATAACTACTTACTGGAGCAGCATGAAGTCTCAGGTTAGATAACTACTTACTGGAGGCCAGGATTTTAATCTCCAGTCACAGATAACTACTTCTGGAGGCAGCACTGAAGTCTCCAGGGGCAAGCATAACCTACTTAACTGGAGGCAGCATTGGAAGTCTCCAGTCACAGATACATTTTACTGTAGAGGCAGCATTGGAAGTCTCCAGGGATGTAGATTAACTACATTACTGGAGGCAGCATTGGAGTCTCCAGGTCGATAACTACTTACTGGAGGCAGCATGGAGTCTTCAGGTCAGATACTAACTTACTGAGGCCGCATTGGAGCTCCAGATGTAAAATACTTACTGGAGGCAGCATTGAAGTCTCCAGGTCACAGATAACTACTTATGGAGGCAGCATTTGAAGTCTCCAGGTCACAGATAACTACTTACTGGAGGCAGCATTTGAGTCCTCCAGGTCACCAGATAACTACTTACTGGAGGCAGCATTGAAGTTCTCCAGGTCACAGATATCTACTTACTAGAGGCAGCATTGGAAGTCCTCCAGGTCACAGATAACTACTTACTGGAGGCAAGCATTGAAGTCCAGGTTACACAGATAACTACTTACTGAGGCAAGCATTGAAGTCTCCAGGACACAGATAACTACTTACTGGAAGGCAGCATTGAGTCTCCAGGTCACTATAACTACTTACTGGAGGCAGCATTGAAGTCTCCAGTTCACGATAACTACTTACTGTAGGCTAGCCATTAGAGTCTTGGAGGGCTGTAGATAACTGCTTATGGGAGGCAGCATTGAGTTTCGGTCACAGATATATACTACTGGAGGCAGCATGGAGTCTCAGGTCACAGATAACTACTTACTAAGGCAGCATTGAGTCTCCAGGTCACAGATAACTCTTACTGGAGGCGCATTGGAGTCCTCCAGGATTTAGATAACTACTTACTGTAGCAGCATTTGAATCTCAGGTCACCGATAACTACTTACTGTAGGCAGCATTTGAAAGTCTCCAGGTCACAGATAACTACTTACTGGTAGGCAGCAGAAGTCCTCCAGGTTCACAGATAAACTACTTACGTGGAGGCAGATTTAAGTCTCCAGGTCACAGATAACTACTTACTAGGAGCAGCATTTGAGTTCTTTTCCAGGGATGTTTACGAGATAACTACTTACTGGAGGCAGCATTGGAAAGTCCGGTTCCAGATAACTACTTATGGAGGCAGCATTGAGATCCCAGGACACAGATACTACTTTCTGGAGGCAGCATTGAGTCTCCAGGTCACAGATAACTACTTACTGGAGGCAGCATTTTGGAAGTCTCCCATCCAGTGATAAACTACTTACTGGAGGAGCATTGAGTCGCCAGGCTTGGAGATAACTACTCTGGAGGCAAGCATGGAAGTTTTCTGTCACAGATAACTACTTACTGGAGGCAGCATTGAAGTCCAGGTCACAGATAAATACTTACTGGCAGCATTGAGTCTCCAGGTCACAGATAATACTTCTGGAGGGCATTGGAGTCTCCGGTCACGATAACTACTTACTGGAGGCAGCATTGAAGTCCTCCAGGTCACAGATAACTACTTACGGAGGCAGCATTGAAGTCTCCAGGTCACAGAATAACTTACTACTTGTAGGCAGCATGATCTCCAGGTCACAGATAACTTTACTTACTTGGAGCCAGCATTTGGAGGTCTCCAGGAACAGAGATATACTACTTAACTGGAGTGGAGGCAGCATTGAAGTCTCCAGGTCACAGATAACTTACTTACTTAGAGGCAGCATGGAGTTGGAGTCTCCAGGTCACAGATACTACTTTTACTGGAGGCAGCAATTTGAAGTCTCCGGTCACAGATACTACTTATGAGGCAGCATTGGAGTCTCCAGGTCACAGATAACTACTACTGGAGGCAGCATTGAGTCTTCAGGACACCAGATAGACTACTTACCTGGAGCAAGCATTGGGAGTCCTCCAGGTTACAGATTAACCTACTACTAGGAGGCAGCAATTGGAGTCCAGGGATGTAGATAACTTACTACTAGATGCAGCATGTGGCAGGTCTCCAGGGATGTAGATAACTACATCTGGAGGCAGCTTGACAGCTTCCATACCAACACAACACAAACACTTATGCCAATTTCCATATCAAGATATTCAAAAACTTATTACACAGGTCATCTAAAGATGACTATAGCAGTTCTTTATTCCTTCTTTATGTCATGGACATAAATAGTAGAAATCTGAGACAAATCAGGCATTTATGACTCCAGCTGGACTCTTTTTCAGAAAGAGCAGGTATCTCAGGGTAACAGAAAGTACTCAAATGCAAGACTTCAGAATGACCCTGGCATCAAAATTTCTTTATACATTTACGTTAGGAACAATTTTGATCAACATTTACCATTAATCACCAGTAATATTTAACATCACTCTCAAACATAAAATGACAATTTGTCCAAAATTGCATTTTTCCTAACTATACAAACCTGAGGTCCTTTTACAATAGGAAGGTACTAGCGGCAGCTGGATAGGTCGTAAGCTTTCGAACAAGGGGTTCGGTAGTTAACTGCTTGTCCGACAGGCGCGCGCGACTGGGAGGTAAACAAATCACTTTTGCTTTTGGCCCAAGCAAAAACTGCAGAGTGAGGGGTGGCATGAGGTGGGACTATGTGTAAAAGGACCTCAGGTTTGTATAGTTAGGAAAAATGCAATTTTGGACAAATTGTCATTTGTTCCGACACGGCATACAAACCTTCGGTCCTTTTACAATAGGAAGACTCACTTCTTGGTGGGAGAGGAATCTGAGTCTTTTGTGAACAGACTGGTGTTCGCCCAACCGTTGGAATGCCTCCCTGGTCGTAAGAGCGAAGGAGGGATCCAAGCCTCTGTCCGATTTGATCGGGGTGTGCACCGCAGGATCACTGGTCAGACCTCTGGACCAAGTACTAAGAGAGAGGCAAGCGTATCTCTTCGTACCAGCAAACAAGAACAAGTTCCTATTTGCAAGAGGCAACATAAAGTTATGGTTTGTCTCTTGTTGGCATCCACTTCCCCCCCCCCCCCCCCTTGTAGGAGGAAGTGGTGGATATTCGCTCCCATCCCTAGTGAAAGGGATAGGATGGGGCTCTGTCGAGTAGCTCACCGGCATCTCGTCCTTATCCAGCAAGGTGATGACCGTATCCCTCTACAGGTAGAGGGGGAGAAAAAGATAGGAAGAGAAGCCAGTCACTCTCTCATTCACTTATCTATTCTTACAGTCACACCAGGACTCGATGCTGTTCAGCCTGCTAGGGTCTGGGTTAGCTACACAACGTGTTGAGCAGCCACCACGGGTCCCAAGGAAAAACGATCCAAGGACCTGTGGGCAATATCCAAAAGGTAGAAGGAGGTGCCAGTGGTCTGGTTGTACCAGACCCCTGCCTTCAGTACCTGCGCCACGGAGAAGTTCTTGTGTAACTCAGGGAGGGAGTACTTCTAGGTCATCTTGGTGCTGACGAAGAGTCTTCAACACTCAGCCTGGGATGTCGAGTTTCTTCAGAAAGCGCGTCCGCTGCTTTCACAGGACAAAGCAGCATCTCCTTCGCATCGAAGGCGGTGAAGTCCATTAGGGAGGGATTGTGAAGGACTCTATAACCAATCGTCAGGAACCGAAGGGTTCAGAGTCTTCGCTACGAATTCGGTACGAAATTGAGCGTCACGATCCCCATCCCCTGGATGCTTGACTTCGCAGGAAAAGTCATGCAATTACCTCAGAGGAAAAGAAGGGAATGGTCGTATGACCTATCCCTCTTCTCGACTTCGGTGATGTCCTGTACCCATACTGGTCTATCCGTCTGCAGCGAAGTTGTTCTTCTCGGTAGTGGATAGGACACCGACACTCAATGGTGGTGTCGATGGTATGGGTACTGTGACAAGCCGTTAGGACGAAGAAAAGACTGTTATGGAACAACCAAACTAAGTCCACAGCGAAGTTTCGTAACAGACTTGGGCGCTCTGACAGCTGCCGACTGACTGCGTTCGGTAGAGGCAAGTTGTCCAAGCACCCGAGCAAGTCACGTGACCTTCGCCTTTAAAAGGGTATGCCAAGAGACTAAACAAATAATTTGTTCGTCACCGATGCCAGAAGGCAATGTGATGACTCTCTTAAGGCATGTGCCCAACAGGCGAAAGTCAATTGCCTTCTAGAGACCGAGGTCCCTGATGGCAAGATATCTCATAGTATAGTTGATTCTCGGCTAAGGAGGAAAACAACACTATGTGTCGTTGAAGACGAAGGTGTACAGAAAATGCAACCTACGTCTTCACAGCTGAACCGAGAGAAGGATCTCAAGATTCTGAACCTGTGCTACAAAGACTGAGAAACGCTAACCGCTATTCATTGCTGTCCTGGTGAGGGATCGTAGTTGCAATAAAAGCGGAGCGCTTTTCAGTAATGAAGACAGGGAAATACTGCCTGAAGAACTGCTTCTCATGGGCTGAACATTTGGAAGTAGAGCTGTCAGGTCGGAGAGTAGGCGATGTCTTCTGACATATCTGTTAATTCGGGGCGAGCAATGAATAATTGCACACCTACGAATACGAGATATTTTGAAGACAAACTCAGATGTCTGCAAAAATCATTCGCATTATCGCGGTGCGATGCAGCGGGTGACTAGTACAGACTTCTGTTACCGTGCGGTAAACAGAAAGATGAAAGAGTCCAAGAGATATCTCTGTTGAAAATTCTCGCAATGTCGAAGGCGATGAAATCGAGCGTCACAGCAGTAGATGGTCCGTTTCATTATTGCGAGAATCCCCGTTAATCAGAGACCTAAGGTCCATGATTGTTTGGGCAGAGATACGGTTCGGTAGTCAATCAAACCAGGGGAGAGATGAGACGTAACCGACAGTGCATCTCCGAGACCTAGCTGATACTGAGCCGGTATCAGGCAGTTCAATACGCAGTAGCTCTCGGTGACTCGTCATCCTGAGTTGCCAGGTAAATCCATTATTCCACGAAGGAATGCGTTCGGCTAGAACCATCGAGCATAAAGAATACGCTCGAGCAATTATATTTAACCGAAACGGAAAACATTTCGGTAAATACAAAAGCTGATTTGGTGTTGTCATGACAATACCAAGTATCTAAAATCGAAACTGATAACTGCTGGGAGGTTGCAGGCAACCCCGAGTTGCAGTTCAATTAAGATACAATTCGTCTCGGTCACAAACCGTAGAGTTAACTACGGTATGCGCCCTACACCCCCCGGACAATTCAACTGTTAAAAGAATCAACTGTCGCGAGGGTAATATACGTAGTATATTTGTAGGTTCTGTACCACGACCTCCATCCTAAATTCTTTTCCTCTCGAGGAATGAGAATAAGGATTGGAGATCGACCGCCTTCGTTCTCTAGTCAAGAGAGTGAAGGAGAAGTCTTTCCCAAAGGAAAACTTCAATGGTGAACAGAATACCGAAGACGATAGTTCAAGCCAAACTGGAAGTTCCCGTCCGTTCTTCTCTATTCCAGGTTAATCGCCTACTGTAAGATACTCTTCTTTCCAGCAGCAGTCTTCTTCCAAATGCTAGAAATTACAGGAATTCGAGCATAAGCGAGGTTCCCGATTATCGTGTAACAATTATCTGGGATTCTCGCTCACTTTGGGTGGAACCGTGGTCCTCGCCTAAGTGTTTGGAGATCGTAAAAAACTCGAACACTCTGAGTGCGCTAGAAATTCCGTAGAATTCTAAGCACTCTGCGAAACCCCCCACACCGAATTCGTCAAACGATATCGGCTGGTGATCCTCCCAATTCCCGTAGAAATCGAGAAAGGGGCAGGATCCCTCCTCAACACCGGGGCCGGGGCTTTACGTCAGTAGGACCCGAAGGTCCCCCCGGGGGTAGCGCAGCCCCTAACGTGGGATCTTACAGAGAAATCTCTGTAGGATCCCTCCCCTTTCCCTCGTAGCCGTAAGAGAGAGTGGGAATGGGGGAGGAATTGGATACTGGCTCGCCTTCCCAGCGGAACTAGCAGTTGGAGAAGAAAAGGAGCAGCCATCGCCTTACGGCGATGGCCTCTCAGAGCCTGGGAAAAACGTATCGTCAGGAGAAAAAACGTTTTCCCGAGGAGGGTTACGAACTCATACTGTAGGTAAGGGTCTGCCGCCACTGTGAACGTCGTCTGGGTGGGGCTGATCGACACCTGACAGGAGAGAGCCGTACCGTCCTCGACTCATTCCAGTCCTCGTCGAGGTCGAAACCTCAGGAGGACCGAAGGGGTATTCAAATACGGTGTCCGAAGACACGTAGAAACGCCTCTGTCGCAGTAGAGGAGGTGAAGTAGCTTGTTCGACCGGCCAGAACTGAGAGAGCCTTCTTGTCCGGAGACGAGAGACTACCTGGTTCAACACAGTCGGCAAGCTCCGATCGCGGCAGACCCACCGTCGATTTGGGTTCCCTCTCGGGCCCCAAAACGACTCGAGCCGAGACGTGGCTCTGCTGGTGGGAGCGGCGATCCTTCCCCGAGGTCGTTGTGCTGACGAATCAGCGCCATAACCTCGGCAAAGTTCCTCTGGATCTCGGAAGTCACAGCATCTTGCAGAGTGGGACCGTTAAGCCCTTCGAAAACCAAGAGCATATTCCGAGAACCTTCCTCCTAAGAAGGGGGAACAGCGACAGCCCTCTCGGTCTTCTCCATCCACTTGCGCATACGTCCTGGCCGGTCCAAGAACCGTGCCTGGCACGTAGGGCGTCGTGGTGGGATCATGAGGGGCGCACCCCTCACGATCACTCCTCAATACCTCGCTCCTCCCGGTGTAACCCGAGGAGGTTGAAGGTACGGGAGAGGCAGACCTGACGCTCCCTCCTCACTCGCTGGCAGAACCAGCAGGCTTGGAGGGCTGCAGGCGATCGTCAACCCGCGGTGGCGATCGAGCTGCAGGCCTGGTCGAACCGTCTCGCTGTGGAGAACGGCTGGACTGAGCACGCGGCCCCGATCCCGAGTGTCAGAAGAGCTGGTGCTGGTTGCCGTACCCGATCGCTCTCTGTGAGAGCGACGGTCCATGGCGACCTGCAGGCTCCACTGTCAACAGTGAGACCGGTGCTTGTCCTCACGGCACGTCACGTCGCTGGTTCCAGCCGTGGCTGGCACCGGCGAACGGGAGGACCTCTTCAGCCTCAGCCCGTGCCGGTCGTGGACCGTCACGTCCCCCGGGTAGCCAGCTGGTCGTCCAGCGAGAGAGCGAGAGCTGGTCTGGTGAGAGTCGCGTGAGCGGCTGTCACCAGAGTCTTCCGCCCGTGCCAAAAAAGTGAACCTGACGCTGAGCGGACTCAGAGGTCTGGTTCCTGGCTGCACGGTCGCTGGTAGGCGACCGTACACTCCGGTACACTCGGTACCATCCCGCGAACGAGAGGCCGAGACGGACCCTGATGCAGTGGCAGAACCACTGACACCAGGCGAGGAAGTACCGGTGTTAGCCGGTACCCCTCTGGTCCCCGTAGTCTTCTTCCTTGCGGAAGAAGAGACGGGCCCCGCTCCCGAAGGAGCAGGAGGACCAGCGGAAGGAACCCTCCCGTCCCACCGAGGTGAGACGGGTCCCGAGAAGCTCCCGAGGGAGACTTCTTAGGAGGGAGGAGGCAACCTTCTTCTTCCTCGGCTGTGAAGCCTTAGAAGTCGAAGGGGAAGAGGCGGCAGCCGACGACGATGAAGAAGATGAAGACGATGACGACGACACCTTCCTCCTCTTCTTCGTCAGCTTCCTCAGGACAGACGTAAGATCTGCTATCCAGGGCGGAGCCGGGGCTGTGTAGCCGAAGCCACAGGGCCCGGACGCACCTGTACAGACAGACCAAAGTCTGGGGTAGTACCACCACGAAACAGGGACGACGTGGTCAGTAGGTATGGGCATCTCAGGAACAGCAGGCACAGCCAGCACAGCATCGGTAGGGACAGCCAGCGCAGCAACGGCAGGGACAGCCAGCGCAGCAACGGCAGGGACAGCCAGCGCAGCAACTGCATGGACAGTCAGCCCAGAATCGGCAGGTACGGCAGCAGCACCGGAAACACAGGAAGTGGAGCAGCAGCCAGCATCCTGGTACGGCGGCAGGTCCAGGGGCGAGCTCAGGGCGAAACGGAAGTGTGGTCGCGGCAGCGCGGCAACCACGAGCGGCGGCGGCACACCCCCCTCTCGGTACGGCGAACGGCACTTCACAGCGGCTGTAGGCAAGACTGTTACCACGTGAGGCGAGTACACCAGGTGAGGAGGGACGTCGTCACCTGGAGCGTGGTCACCACTCCATGGGTGACCGCAGTAGGCCCAGACATAGAACCGCAGCCCTGGACACTAGCACGCCCTGCAAATGGAAGGACGCCCATACCTCACCAAGGTCCACCCTCGTGGCAGTAGCACCTGCGGAAATAACAGTAGTAGCGATTAGTGGGGGGGAAGTCCCCTCGCGCGGGGGGTGAGCCCTCTCCGAACGAGTGGAAGACCCGAATACAATTGTACATCGGGACACCGAGCGCGATGTACAAGAACGCAGATAACCTCCCCCCCCCAGGGGAAGGGCCATCATCTGTGGGAGCTGAGTGGGGGGGGGGGGGGTTTTCTCGTTCCCCCACCCCCGCACATGCACCCATGTACCCAACAATAATAATAAGAGCCCGAGAGCAATCGTGCCCTCGGCCCGAATGCTAGGGCATAAGGATCAATTCCCTGACTGAGCGGAACTTGAACCAAATAAATATTGATGCAATCAATAATAAAAGGAATAAAATGAAAAAGAATCTTGCATTACAATTCACTTCACAATGAATAAGGGCTCGGATCGAGCGCATTTGCGCCCTCGGTACGAGCGCAAGGGTAAAAGGATCCATTCCGATTATGAATGGAACCTTGATCCATAATGAATTGATGCAATCAAAAATATATATGAAAATGAAAAGAATACTGCGCTTGCGATTTCATTCATACAAATAAAAAGGGGAAGGATCAATTCCTGGGAAATAGCGGAAACATTGATCCAAGTAAACAATGCAATCTCAATAAAATATGAAAACGAAAAAGAACTGCACTTGAGATTTCACTTCATTCAAATAAAAAAAGGGGAAAGGATCAATTTCCGGGTAAGCTCGGAAACTGATCCAAATGAGTATTGCTACAATCAAAATAATATATATGAAAATGAAAAAGAATACTGTACTTGCGATTCCACTTCCATACAGAATAAGTTTTCGTGCCGAGCGCATTCGCTCGGCAACGAGCATACAGGTCAAAAAAAAATATAAATGAAAAGAGCACTTACTTACGATTTTCATCTACACATTTCCAACCAAAATATACGCTCGGAGCGAGCGCCTCTCCTGCCCTCGGCACCGAGCATACAATACGAGGATAATTTCTGGGAAAATGAATTCCCGCACTTACGCTTCAGTCCCGGCACTCGGGTAATCGGAGGGCGAGGGGTGGTGAAACCAAGATCCTTTAATTCACAATTGAATTCAATGGAAATAAATATGAAATGATTGTACTTACAATTCAGTTTCACTAAATAAATAGAAAAAGAAAAACACAACCATGCGAAAGCAACGACGATGAAGCGGGCAGAGAGCGATGATACACGTCCACACGCCAGCAGGCCGAAAGCAAAAGTGGTTTGTTTACCTCCCAGTCGCGCGCAAAGCGCGCCTGTCGACAAGCAGTTAACTACCGAACCCCTTGTTCGAAAGCTTACGACCTATCCAGCTGCCGCTAGTACCTTCCTATTGTAAAAGGACCGAAGGTTGTATGCCGTGTCGGAACAACTTTACATTTTCACTAATCTTAACCATAGCAATTTTCACATCAACTTCAAAAATATTCATACGTGATCTTAAGAGTATTTTAAATCACAATCTTCTTACATTTGGTAAAATATCCACTACTTACATACATTGTTCATGAGATATCTGATAATTTATTGTCATTTAAAACCGTAGTGCATATATATTCACAAAAAACCAAATTACCAAACCAAAACCTGTGCAGTTGACATTACAAGCTCCTAAAATGCAAGATTTCTAGACGCTAAACAATACTTTAACAAGACTTAATAATTCAAGCTAAATCTCAAGTTGTTTAAGCCACTTAAACAAGGCAATAAGGCAATTACTGTTATGTCTATGACTTTGGCTGACAAGATAAAAACCTTCCTTGACAAGACAGATGGAGAAATAAGTGGACCAAAATCCAAAATGTTTACCAGGAGAGCATACCAATTGACAAATACAATACAATATCAAATTTTACACATTTCAGTTGGCCTACACTGCTCTCATTACACCAGGTAACAGAATGAACAAGTTCTGTACAAGGCAAATTCATGACAAGCCTAAAAGAACAAGTGGTTCCTCTAGTTACAAGCAAGATCTAGTTTGTGGACATTTTGGCCCCTTTATGGTGAGGTATATATGGCAATTGCTGATGCTAGAAAGGAGGGAGAGGTATGAGGATGAGGGAGGGGGCAGAGAGACTGCTCGGTCAAATGAACATTAACTGAGTATGGTTTTTCTTTGGTAATTTTGAGCATTTTTAGTTTGGGAGAGAGGGCAGGATCAAGGAGGGGGAAGTGGGAGTTCTGAAATTGGAGGCAAGCACCAGAGAGATAAAAAGGGAAGATCTGCAGGATTTAATCTAAATGTAAACTTAGGAAAAACCCTTAACATTCCTTTTGACAGAGAGAGAGAGAGAGAGAGAGAGAGAGAGAGAATCTGCTGTCATCTGTATTACAACATTCATGTGTCCTCTCATTCTTAAAAATGTTATTGTTATTAATACAATTAAGTTTGTTCATACTTACCTGGCAGATATATATATAGCTGTATTTCTGACGTCCGACAGAATTTCAAAACTCGCGGCACACGTAGTGGGGCAGCCAGGTGGTAGTACCCATTCCCGCCGCTGGGAGGCGGATATCAGGAACCATTCCCATTTTCTGTTCATATTTATTCATGACCCTTGTCTCCTGAGGGGAGGAGGGTGGGCACTCTAATTATATATATCTGCCAGGTAAGTATGAACAAACTTAATTGTATTACAATAACATTTTGTTCATGAAACTTACCTGACAGATATATATAGCTGAATCCCACCTTCGGATGGTGGGTAGAGACAGAATAGGATTTTTAGGAAACTTAAATTAAATAAAAGATTAACTTATTGGTTCCTTACCTGATAGCAAAGTAGACTATGTGATTACTGTCACTTAAAGCCTGCTTATGCTTTTATCAGAGTTGCCAGCAGGTTTGGACCGTAGTGCTGGTGCACTCTGGATGCTCTGTCAACGGGGACGTGACCACAATGTGACAAGACCATCTAGCCAAACATATGGCAGTAACACAGCAACCGACCACCACCTGACCAACTAACCAAAAAACCCCTTGACATTAACACTAAGGAATGGGAGATTTCCACAGAAGATCTCCCATCAACCAAAAACACAATAAACTAACCTAACTAAGCTAAGGGATAGGGAGAGAGCCACCTTCAGCCCCCAAAACTGTGTCTGCCGAAATGTAAGTCCCAAAGAACTACAGTTCTCGTAAATCGTTCTCACATCCCGGAGGTAATGTGAGGCGAATACGGAATTGCTCCTCCAGAAGGTGCAATCAAGAATATCTCTGATAGACATATTCCTTTGGAAGGCAAGAGAGTAGCTACTGCTCTGACCTCGTGAGCTTTCACTTTAAAGAGGCTCATATCAGTCTTCTGGCAAGATGAATGAGCCTCTTTAATGACGTCCCTCAAGAAGAAAGCAACAGCGTTCTTCGACAACGGCAAATCTGGTCTCTTCACCGAGCACCAGAGAATACCTGAGGGACCTCGTTATCTCTTTAGTCCTATTCACATAGAACTTGAGAGCCCTGACAGGGCACAGGGCTCTCTCTGGTTCTTGACCCACGAGACTCGATATTCCTTTGATTTCAAAGCTCTTAGGCCAAGGATTAGAGGGTTCTCGTTCTTAGCCAAGAAAGATGGGTTCAACGAGCAGACAGCGTTGTCTCCCTTGAAGCCCACTAGGCTACTGAACGCTTGGATTTCACTAACTCTCTTCGCCGTCGCCAGAGAAGCTAGGAAAAGCGTTTTTCTCGTTTAAGTCCCTTAGAGAAGCTTCATGGAGAGGCTCAAAGGGACTTAGCATCAGATGTTTTCAACACCACATCTAGATTCCATGATGGGCGGTCCTTGCCTGTGGAATCTTTGGTGGTTTCGAACGACCTTAAAGAGATCGTGCAAATCCTTATTGTCGGAGAGGTCCAGTCCTCTGTGGCGAAAAACGGCAGACAACATACTCCTATAACCCTTGATTGTAGGAACTGCCAATTTCTGCACATTCTTAGATAGAGTAAGAAATCTGCTATCTGATTCACAGAGGTCGTGGAAGAGGAAATTCCTTCCTTTTTGCACCATGCCCTGAAGGAGGCCCACTTAAGACTGGTAGACAGCTCTTGAAGAGGGCTCTTCGAGCATTAGCGATTGCTCTCGCAGCTGCCTTTGAAAAGCCTCTCGCTCTGGCCAACTTTTCGATAGTCTGAACGCAGTCAGGGCCAGAGTGGAGAGAGGTTTTGGTGAAACCTTTTGAAGTGAGGCTGTCTGAGTAGATCTCTCCTCCAGGGCAATGTTCTTGGAAGTCCACAAGGAATGTCATGACCTCTGTGAACCACTCTCTTGCTGGCCACATTGGGGCAATCAGAGTCAACCTTGTCCCTTCTGAAGCTGCGAACTTCCTCATTACGTCCCCCATGATCTTGAATGGGGAATAAAGGCGTAAAGATCCAGGTCTGTCCAGTTCCAGAGCAACGCGTCCACTGCAATTGCCCCTGGGTCCAGAACCGGGGAGCAATACAGAGGAAGCCTCTTCGTCCTTGATGTAGCGAACAGGTCTACTAGAGGACGTCCCCACAATCTCCATAATTGTTGACAGACTTCCTGGTGCAAGGTCCATTCTGAGGTAGAATCTGATTTCGGCGACTGAGAAGGTCCGCCCTGACATTCTGAACCCCAGCCACGAATCTTGTCAGGATCTTGATGCGCCTTGCGTCTGCCCATAGCAGAACTTCCTTCGCCAGGAGAAAAAGGGATCTGGAGCGAGTTTCCTCCCTGATTCTTTAGATAACGCAAGGGCTGTGGTACTGTCTGAGTTGACTTGAACAACCTTGCTTGACAGTTTGTCTTCGAAGAACTGCAGCGACAGGAATATCGCTGCCAGTTCCTTTACATTGATGTGCCAGGCTACCTGTTCCCCTCTCCAAGAGCCTGACACCTCCCCCCATAGTGTTGCTCCCCAACCGGAAATGGAAGCGCTGAGAACAACACTAGGTCAGGGCTCAGAAGATTTAAGGAGAAGCCCTCTCGTAACTTCTGAGGGTCGAGCACATCTTAAATTGGACTTTCACCTTGTTGGAGATCCTTAGGATCGCATTCAGGTCCTCTTTCGATGTCCATTCTTCCGCAAGGAAAAATTGAAGAGGCCTGAGGTGCAGTCTTCCCAGCGAGACAAACCTTTCTAGCGAGGAAATGGTGCCCAGCAGACTCATCCACTCCCTCACCGAACAAGTTTCTCTCTCTAGGAAGGCTGCGACTTTCTCTAACCCCAGTCGCTGACGTTCCTGGGATGGAAACGCCCGAAAAGCCACTGAATCCATCTGAATCCCCAGATACACGATGGACTGTGTCGGGGTCAGATGCGACTTTTCGGAGTTGACCAAAAGACCCAGAGACTTTGCTAGGGCTAACGTAAACTGAAGGTCCTTCAGACACTTCTGCCTCGACGACGCTCTGATCAGCCAATCGTCGAGGGTATAGGGATATCCTGATCCCTGACGAATGGAGCCACTTCGCTACATTCCTCATTATCATTGTGAAAACCATCGGGGCCGTGCTGAGACCGAAACAAAGGGCTCTGAATTGCCAAACCCTGTTGTCTAAGACGAATCTCAGGTACTTCCTTGAAAGAGGGTGGACGGGGACGTGGAAGGAAGTACGCGTTCCTGCAGGTCCAGAGACACCATCCAGTCGCCAGGTCTCAAGTTCCCAGCACCGACTGAGGCGTCTCCATTTTGAACTTGATCTTTTCTACAAAAAGATTGAGCCTGCTCACATCCAGGACCGGGCGCCAACCTGACGACTGCTTCGGCACTAGGAAAAATCTGTTGTAGAAGCCCGGTGACTCTAGGTCCAAGACTTGTTCCACCGCTCTTTTTTCGACCATCTGGTCTAACAGATTGAAAAGAATACTTTTCTTCTCTCCCTGATAAGATGGAGAGAGGTCTCTGGGAGTTGATGTTAAAGGAGGAGGATGTAAAAAGGGGATCTTGTACCCCCGCTCTACTATCTTGAGAGTCCAAGGATCCGCCTCTCTCTCTGCCTCCAAGCCTCCGCAAAGAATTCCAGTCTGGCCCCGACTGGCGTCTGAAGGACGAGATCTTCATTTGCTGGTTTTGGGTTTGAATGAAGCTCTTCCTCTCGAAAAAACCTCTCCCTCGAGGAGCTGCTCTCGAGGGGGTGCCCCGCGAAAGGGTTTGACTTTCTTCGGGGGTTTGCTGAATGTTGAAGTGGAAGGAACTGCTGGACGTCTGAAGACTGTACCAAGAGGTCCTGGGTCGCCTTTTCTTGCAAACTCTTTGCAAGATCCTTTACCATAGCCTGGGGGAAGAGATGGTCCGAAAGAGGTGCAAAGAGCAATTCCGCTTTCTGAGCGGGAGATACCGACTTAGCGGTAAAATTGCAAAGAAGTGCTCTTTTCTTCAGGAAAGCAGTTTCCAAAATTAGAAACTAGCTCCTCCGAACCATCCCTGACGGCCTTGTCCATACATGACAACACGCTGGACAGCTCCCCCAGACTGAGAGAATCAGGACTTCTAGACTGAAGGTCTAAAACTCCCAGACACCAGTCTAGGAAATTAAAAACATTTAGGGTGCGAAGCAGTCCTTCAGTGGTGGTCAGTCTCCACAGGAGTCCAGGGCCACCTTAGCAGACGACAAGAGAGACCTCCTCTGAGCGTCCACTAAACTGGAGAAGTCACCCAGAGCGGACGAAGGAAACCTTTACTCCCACATCCTCCTTGGTCTCAAATACCAAATTCCTCCTTTCCCGGCGAGTCTAGAGGGAGGATGGGCGAAAGTGGTCTTGCCCTGATCCTTCCTTCTAGACATAAAGTCTTGAAGCTTCTTAAACTCCCTCTTGGTCGACAGCGATGTTTCTTCATCTCTACCGAATTCAGGGGTCTTAACGGTCTTGGAAGACGAAAGTTGAGAGGGAGGAGACCTAGGTGCTACCGGCTGGAACTTCTTCCCGAAGGATGAACGTAACAGCCTAACAAGAACCTTGTAGTCCGAGACAGCTGACGCTACCGGCTGTTCTTCTTCGACGGAACTCCCTGGACTACTAAGTTCCCCTTCCTCCCTAAGAGGAACTGGAGAACGCCCATCAGGAGAGGGAGTACGTCCAGCAGTCTCAATCCTGAACAATGACTTCCGTTGGATGGAAGTACCCGCTACAGGATCGGAAACGCCCTTACGTCGATCCTTAGAAGGACGGACATCTTGTGAAAGAGGAGCGTCCTTAGAAGCAACGGGAACTGTCTTAACACACGTCCTACGAGAGGAAGCGCGAGCTTCCTGAGAGAGGCGCCAAAAGCGTCCTGCTTAGCCAAGCAAGCGTCCTGTTGAGCGTCCTCAAAAGCGTCCTGCCTCGCTCGAAAAGCGTCCTGCTTCGAACGGCGAGCGTCCTGCGGAGCGTCCTCAAAGGCGTCCTGTCGATAACTCAAAGCGTCCTGCTTCGAACGCCGAGCGTCCTGCCGAGCGTCCTCAAAAGCGTCTTGTAGAGAGCGCAAAGCGTCCTGCTTAGAACGCCGAGCGTCCTGCCGAGCGTCCTCAACAGCTCCCTGCCGAGAGCAAAGCGTCCTGCTTCGAACGCCGAGCGTCCTGGCGAGCGTCCTAGCGAAAGATCTACTCGGAGAACGAGAACGGTGACGATCCGGAGGAGGCGAGAGAGACGAGAGAGAATGAGGCTGCTTCGTCCTCTTGACGGGCAGCCGAACGTCCTTCCTACGCTTAGGCTCGACTGCTGCTGGGCGAGTCCTCTGAGCCATCAGCGACGTAATCTGGTCCTGAAGGGACACTAGGATATCCTTCGTAGGTGACGAAGGAGCATAAGAAGGGGCAGGACTGAGCCTGCGAGAAGGCGAGGGGCGAGGGGACGCCTCCTTCCTTCTAGCAGGTACAGCTATCTGCCTCTCAGGTGAACACGCCTGTGCGTGGAAACCAACGTCCTCGTCGGTAGAAAGCCTTCCTCTCTTCTGAGGAGGAAAGGCGTCATAAGCGTCCTCTGACGAAAGTGGAGACATAGGACGTGAAGCGTCCTCAAAGCGAAAGGTCCTTTTCAACGGACGCGAGTCTCTCCGAGCGCTCCACCCCTTGCGCGGGGAGGACGCTTCGAGGACGAAAAGCAATCTCAGGACACGCGCTCGTGCGCGCTCCTTGGCAGCCTGGGATTTAGCAACAAGGCCTGCCGAAGGGACGCCAGATCGGTGGGGAGCCCCCGTAACCCTCTTGCGGCTTTCGACATACCCACTCCCTGAGTCCTGGGAGTCCGATAGAGGTCTAGGCCTAGAGGATCAGTATGGGGCCAATCTGACGCCCCCTCCACAACACTAGGGGCACTAACACAAAACTTTCACCAGTGCCAGTTTCTAGGGCCAAAACCTTAGATTCGAGAGCACGAATAGACTCTAGAATCAGAGAAAGGGTGTTACTTCTCCAGACACAGCACTGGGGCCCGAAGGCAACAAAACAGGATTAGGTTGAGCAAAATCTACTGGTGTTAGAGGAGGAGAAATGTTACTATCCTTACCTTTAGTAGAACTGCCCTTGGAGGAAGACCTCCTGACTCTATCGCGCTCCAATTTACGTCGATAGGTCTCATACATCTTCCATTTATCATCATCCAAATCCTTACATTCATTGCACCGATCATCAACCATGCAAACATGCCCCCTGCAATCCATACAAACTGTGTGAGGATCAACTGAAGGTTTAAGAAGCCTCACCTTACATTCACTCCTCACACACACTCTGAAACTTCCAGTACTTGATCCCGACATTATGTACACCGAAAAGCCAATCCAAAATCAAAAACCAATCCACTATTACGCGTGCCAATCCAACAATCAGAAGTCGATACCAAAAGTCATCCAGATAATATTAAGCGAGATAATCAAAAATCCTAGACGGAGGTACTGTAAACAGTTGTTTGCAGCACCGGCGACAGAAAAAATATGAACAGAAAATGGGAATGGTTCCTGATATCCGCCTCCCAGCGGCGGGAATGGGTACTACCACCTGGCCGCCCCACTACGTGTGCCGCGAGTTTTGAAATTCGTCGGACGTCAGAAATACAGCTATATATATATCTGTCAGGTAAGTTTCATGAACAAACTGACATATATACACATTATAATAACTTTCTCAATCACAAATTTTAATTGGTATTAAATTTGCGACAACCACCTACTTGCAACAGCAGTCTACAAAAGTTCCTTATTCTATCATTCAAAATCTTAAGTGCATGAATCTTCAGTTGAAATACTACGACAAACTTTCTCCAGACATTTATAATAACTGTAAAAAACTTTAACACTATGCCATAAATCTTGTACATGTACACTATTCAATAATCTAATCTAGTTCTTATGTTGAGCTTAATTATTGACTCTTAATTTTAATCCCCATACACTCAAAAACTTACTTATTTGATTCACCAAGATTTCACAAACACTTTCATTAACCTAGATTTCATTTATTGACACACTCATTTCACCTACATACTTTCTCTCATCTGTATTACATAACCCATCCTTTTATTAAATTATAATTCATAAGAATTAGTTTCATTTACCAGCATTCACACTATCGTACTCACAAGCTCAGATATATGGAGAGAGAGAGAGAGAGAGATTGTACTCACAAGCCCAGTATATACGTACGTATATACGTATGTAATATTATATATTAAATAACGTATGTATATATATATATATAAATATATCGATATATAATATTTATATATATATATATATATAGATATATATATATATATGATATATATATATATATATATATATATATATATATATATATATATATATATATATAATATATATATAGATAGAGAGAGAGAGAGAGAGAGAGAGAGAGAGAGAGAGAGAGAGAGAGAGATGACGAGAGAGAGAGAGAGAGAGAGAGAGAGAGAGAGAAACTGCATTGTAGGTGTTTTGTCAAACTAGTACAAAACCTTAACGAAGACTGGAGCTGAGGATGACTTTGACTATTATATGAAAGTGCTACACTTCACAGTACAATATACTGTGGTCCTTTAGAGAATTTAAGAGTTCAAAATACATGAGATCTTATATCAAGCTTTTATCCTTAGAATAGACTTTGAAGCATTAACATAAATGGGGATTTTACTGTTCACTTATCCTTTAAAAATCAGAACCATAAAAGGGGATTATATTATGCTGTTACCTGTAATGAAGTAAGAATGCAAGAGGGAACTGAAAATACAAAAAGATGATTAGACCAAGTCATCATCCTTTATAAAACTGGAATCAGCATTCCAAAATTATCTAGTGTATTATTGCAAGATATAGCTTTGCAAGTGTAAGTCATACCTCATCAACTTTCATAACTAAGAGAAAATGATAAAGGAAAAATTTGTGGGGCTACATGAGAACTACACACCTCAAATTCCATAATTACAGAACTTCCCTTTTAAATGCAACAAAAACTTTATAAATATACCTAAACACATATAAATCTCACTCTCATCAGTTACAGCTTATGGCAATGAAGTTTCAATTAACTAACCATTCATTTCCAAGATCATTCACTTAGAATTTGACATGTAATGAGAGCAATACACAAATTTAAAGTTACAATAGTTGCAGAAGGCATACAAGAAGTACCAAAGGACTCAATTCAGGACTGAAAATCTGTATAGGTAAACATAATAAAACAAAAATTTAATTTCCTTTGAGAACCAGATATTTTCAGAATCCTCTTTCGAAGACAGGAAAACTCTGTTAATCAAGATGTGTTCTGAAAACTTCCATAAACCAAGGAGCTTGTCTCCCCCAAAATAACTTTGTAAACTATGGAATGTCCAGAAAACTCTGCAGACAAAGGGGTGTCCTGGCAAATTCTGAAAACCAAGGAGTACCACAGACAAATTCTGACAAACAAGAAGTACCTTTAAAATTTCTGTAAACCTAGGCATGCCTGTAAGTTCTCAAAGTAAAAGTTCATGACAAAGCAAGGTATTTGCCTGAAGTCTAAAGTTCATAATATGTATACAGTACTCTTACTAAAGGCAAAGCCTTTGACCAACAAGTATCTATAATGTTAGAAATCCTTTACAGGAAAGCATAATCAAAAGCACAGCACCACAAAATCTGAACTAAGTACTCAAATTCTGACCAGAGAACATGACACTAAGAAGCATCTTTAAAGTCTGTCATTCTTGAACTGCCACCCAGAATACTAGTATCAAAAATGATATTGTTATGATACAATAAAGTTTTATACATACTTACCTGGCAGATATATACATAGCTATAAACTCCGTCTTCCCGACAGAAATTCGAATTTCGCAGCACGCGCTACAGGTAGGTCAGGTGATCTACCTGCCTGCCGCTGGGTGGCAGGAATAGGAACCATTCCCGTTTTCTATCAGATTTTCTCCATTGTCTCCTGAGGGAGGTTCGGGTGGGCGATTAATTGTAATATCTGCCAGGTAAGTATGTAATAAAACTTTATTGTTATCATAACAATATCATTTTTATACATTCAACTTAACCTGTCAGATATATACATAGCTGATTCACACCATTGGAGGAGGGTAAGAGACAGCTAATTACTGAATAGACCAGTTAAACAACATACGTTGTAGGTAATAAAACCTTGGTTCCTATGTGTTTAGACGAAGGGTTGACTTCCTAGCTATTGCTAGGAGTCTGCTTCGTCTCAAGAGCCTCAGCGAGGATGTGACCTATTGCTAAGAGTTCTTGTAGATCTGTCAATGGGGTTCTTATCCACTTACTCGACAGAATCTAATGTCTTTGTCAATGGGGTCTTATCCACTTACATGACAATACCCTATGCCTAGTTGGGTATAAATTAAGGAGCACAACACCGAACCCGATCACCTGATCCTAACATGAGGGTTTGTGCTTAATTTGAAAAGAGTTATCCCAAACCTAAAATCCTTTCAAACAACCAAAAGGAAAAAACCTTAATGTTAAAATAAAATTTAACTCACTAGTTAAGGATTAGTGTAGGATCTCTATCGCCCAGCAAACGTATCCGCTTAGACACGTATAACCAAGAGAGAAGGATCTCTCGTAGGTCAACTTGACCTCCTTCGTAATGGGAAGTCAACACAGAGTTGCATCTCCCGTAAGTGACAGCTAATATGTCCTCATGACATATTGTTAGGAAAGAACAAGAATTCATAAAAGCTCGCACTTCATGCGCTTTTAATTCTCAGCTGTGTGAAGGAATCATCAAGTTACTCACGAAGTGCTTTAGCGATCACACTTGTTTCAAAGAAGACCAGGGCTTTCTTTGAAATGGATCTGTTCTGAATGAAGCCTAGAGCCTGGCTGGCGCCTCTCGCCTGGTTGGCGCCTTGTGCCTGCCTGGCGCCTAGCTGGCGCCTCGCGCATGGCTGGCGCCTGGTTGGCACCTAGCGCCTGGCTCCAGACTGGCTCTTTTTGGCGCCTGGAGCCTGCTGGCTCCTCCCCACTTGCTGGAGCTTCGAGCTTGGTAGAGTCTCGAGGATGTCTGGCGATGTCCACATCGGGACGCTCTTATCTTGGTCCGAGTTGTTCGCCCTCTACGCATCTGCGCTAGGTTGGAGACCCGCTCTTTCTTCTCATCAGACAATGACAGTGTTCCTTGGAACTGTCTGCCTCTGGCGTTTTTTCCGCCTGTTTTGGCATTTGGCGCCTAGTTGGCGCTACATTGTCCGAAAGTCCTGAACATCCACAATAGTTTATCAGGAGATTGGAGAAGGGTGGAAGAAATTCTTCCACTTTGAGCTTTTGGGCCTCTCCGCAAGGGGAGGTGATTGTAGTCAGCTACATCCATTAGACGATAGGGTATCTAACAGTACGAGATAAGTCTTCCTCCGAGGAGAATCCTTCTTGAGTACTTCCATTGCTAACGAGATCTCTTCTTACATGCTGATGAGGTTCCTCGTTGCAGAATCTTCCCTATCCTTGTCCGAAGGAAGGGAAGGAGCCTGGAAGTCGAAGGAGACTCCGAGCTGAAATTGGGAGGGCTCCTGATTTCTAGCTCTTTATTGTATCCCTCTGAATACCTTCTGGGAAGCATTTCGAGCCCTCATCGCATCCCAAAGACTCTGTAAGCAAACGTTTAAACCATTATCTGCAGATGAAAACGTAAGTACCCTGCCTGGACAACGGAACCTTTCTCGGAAAGCGTTGAGTCAGGAATAGAGGGTTTTAGTTCTTTTACCAGACATACTATGCTGGCAAGAACCCACAGCCGAGTATCCATAGAATCTGATGCGAGATTCCAATGCACAAAAAATTCACTTGTCTTCTTGGTCGTGATTTAGGACCAAGAGAAACAAAGAATTACCATTCATAAAATTTCTCAAAGAAGTTTAACGAGGAGCAGTTCCATCTTGTCGGAACACAGAATCTGAGGTCCAAAAAAGGATCCCATTCCCTCTATTATTTGAAAGAGCCTCAAATCAAATAATGAAAAACGGTTTGCTGCAAATATCTATAGAAGAGGATGATTTATAAATCCCCTTAATAGTAATGAACTAGGAGGAGGGGTGTGCAGGATCAAGAGACTCTCCGAATTCATGCAATAAAAGGGTGCTAAGGTCTTGTAATCTGAAAGACCTGCACCCTCATTGACTTCCTAGTCTGATATATCTTTGTCCCATAATGTTGGGAGAAGAATGAGTCACCTGAGGAGAGCGCTTGAAGGGCTTTAAGCAGTAACAGCCCCATCCTGACAAGGTTACGTTCGCATGCGCGACATCTTGAGTACCTGGCAGGTGAAGGCTGATCCTGCAAAAATCGTCTCTCCAAATCAAACCATCCTGACAGAGATGAAGACGCTTATGTGACCACTAGAGTCCCTGTCATGAGAAGTTTGTTCTTGCTAGAAACTTCCCACAATCTCAGTCCATCCTGACACAGGCAAAGGCCGCCTGTGCGACAACTTGTGTCCCTGTCAGGAAACAACTGATCTTGTGACAAATCTCAAAGAGGAGACTCTTGGTGAATTCTATCTCCAAACACGAAGAAGCTGGAGATCCTGGAGCCTGGTGCTTGGTTGGTGCCTGGCGCCTGGTTGGCGCCTGGCTGGCGCCTGGGTGTCGCCTGGCTGGCGCCTGGGTGTCGCCTGGCTGGCGCCTGGGTGTCGCCTGGCTGGCGCCTGGGTGTCACCTGGCTGGCGCCTGGTTAGAGCCTTGTCCGTGTTAATCCAATTGATATCCTACTCATGTCGTATTGGGGTATCGTATAAGATCCCGAAGGTCTTAATTCTCTGGTATCTCTAATTCTCCTTGTAGAGACAGAGTATAGCCTTTTACTGCGTTATTGATAGCAGATATATACAAAGGTGATTCTTCTCTCTGAAAGGGAAGAAAAAAACCCCCCATGTGGTTCACAGAGGTTTCGGAAGAGGGCAGTTTCCCCATTCCATCTAGCACGATCTGCAGCAATTCTATGTCTTTACCATGACTCTTGTCTTTTACCTTGAAAAACTCCTCTCATTCATGTCTACTTCTGGTCAGTCTGCACGCAGACCGACTCAGAGTGGAGAGGTTTTTCAGGTCTATTTATAATAGATTCTGATAGAATATCCAGACTCTCTTGGAAAAGCCTTACGAAACATGCTGTGAGAAGAACGTGACTTCTGTGAATCCAACCTCTCTAAGGCCAAAATGAGGCATAAAGTATCATCCTCTCTTCCTTTGACGCCCTTTATCTTAAAATCTGTTAAGAATTTATATTTAGGGGAAAAAAGACTAAAGTTTATTCCCCTTTCTTTAAACTAAAGATGGCGTATATTGCTACTTCTCTGGGATCGAGAATAAGGAAGCAATCTATAGGAAGCCTGTTCTTCTTCCACCTTGCGAAGAGATCTATGAAAAAAGACTTCTTGCCGGTTTTTTACAACTCTTTCCAATAAATGTTAGACATACGTTAACAGTTATTATCGTCGATCGAGAAGGTTCTCACGGACGTGCAACATCTTGCAGCGAACCTCTTAAGGATCGTTACGTTCCGTGTCTGTTTTCCAAATAGGTTCTCTTTTGTCAACGCGAACATGATCGGAAAAAGAGATTCTCGATGCTATCTTGCGATATGAGAGAGCTGTGGAATTGGCCTAAGTGATTAAAATAAATCATTTCATCCTTCCTTGGGATCGACCCCTTTCCGATTAGACGGGGAACGAAACTTGCCGTTACTGAGCCTCCTATCCCCATGCAGTGAAGTTCTTCTTGTCGGTAGTGGATAGGACACCGACACTCAATGGTGGGTGTCGATGGTATGAGTACTGGGGCAGGCCGTTAGGACGAAGAAAAGATTGATTTGGAACAACCGAACTAAGTCCACAACGAAGTTCGTAACTGACTCGGGCGCTCTGACAGCTGCCGACTGACTGCGTTCGGTAGGAGGCAAGTTGTCAAGCATCCGAGCAAGTCACGTGACCTTCACTAAAAGGGTTATGCCAAGAGGCTAAACAAATTAATTTGTTCGTCACTGATGCCAGACGGCGAGGTGATGATTCTTTTAAGGCATGTGCCCAACAGGCAAAAGTCAATTGCCTTCTAGAGACCGAGGTCCTTGATGGCAAGACATCTCATAGTATAGCTGAATCTCAGCTAAGGAGAAACAACACTGTGTCTCGTTGAAGACGAAGGTGGACAGAAAATGCAACCTACGTCTTCACAGCTGAATCGGGAGAAGGATTCTCAAGATTCTGAACCTGTGCTTACAAAGACTGAGAACGCTAACCGCTATTTCATTGCTGTCCGGTGAGTGTCGTAGTTGCAATGAAAGCGGAGCGCTTTTCAGTAATGAAGACACAGCGAATTACTGCCTGAAGAACTGCTTCTCATGGGCTGAACATTTGGAAGTAGAGCTGTCAGGTCGGAGAGCAGGCGATGTCTTCTGACACATCTGTTAATTCGGGTGAACAATGAACAATTGCACACCTACAAATACGAGATATTTGAAGACAAACTCAGATGTTTGCAAAAATCATTCGCATTATCGCAGTGCGATGCAGCGGGAGACTAGTACAGACTTCTGTTACCGTGCGGTAAACAGAAAGATGAAAGAGTCCAAGAGATATCTCTGTTGAAAATTCTCGCAATGTCGAAGGCGATGAAATCGAGCGTCACAGCAGTAGATGGTCCTTCATGTTTACGAGAATCCCCGTTAATCAGAGACCTAAGTCCATGATTGTTGGGCAGAGATACGGTTCGGTAGTAAATCAAAGCAGGGGAGAGAGAGACATAACAGACTGTGCATCTCGGAGACCCAGCTGATACTGAGCTGCTATCAGGCAGTTCAATACGCAGTAGCTCTCACTGACTCGTCATCCTGAGTTGCCAGGTAATCCATTCCACGAAGGAATGCGTTCGGCTAGAACCATCGAGCATAAAAAATACGCTTGAGCAATTATATTTAAACGAAACGGATTTCGGTAAATACAAAAGCTGATTTGGTGTTGTCGTGACAATACCAAGCATCTAAAATCGAAACTGGTAACTGCTGGAAGGTTGCAGGCAGCCCAGAGTTGCAGTTCATGCTGTCAGAGAGGCTACTGGACTATTAGGTTAATAACTCGCTAAAACGAGAAATATCTTGGATGGGGCTTCTGGCGCATAGCGCCAGGCTGGCGCTTCTGGCGCAATTTGCGCCAGGCTGAAATTGCGCCAGGCTGGCGCTTTTGAGCCAGCCTGGCTCTTCTGGTATTCCACCTTGTGAGGTGGCGCCAGGTGCCCGTCTTGGCGCCTGGCTGGAGCCAGTCACCTAAATTGCTTGTAATTCTTTTTAGATATGTGCCAGAACCTCTGTGCCTTTATGGTACCCGGCATCCTTTCGTATGTTAATTCCGTTCTTAGTAGGAAAAAACTTTTATAGACGTAGTATAGCCCATTCGGGAAACAACTTCTGCCACGAAGAGAATGTTTCCCATCAGACTCATCTCTCTTCTCCTGAGCAATCTCCATGCTCTAATAAGGTTATGCTTTCTTCATGCGCTTCTCGAAAGCATGTGAACATTATATAATATCGTGCACTGCCGTATTATAATCCTCTATAATACTGTTACATCGAGGTAAACCATTAATCTAGGAAACCTTTGTAAGAATAGTAGGAATTCAGGAGTGTCCAGCCATAAAGTTAACTTCGGTATGTGCATATGACTTGACCATACCGTAGTCTCAAAGTGAATTCTCTACTACATTCTTTCCTAGCCGAAGCAGAGAGAGAATGGAAAATTTTCTATCTTCGTTCTTTTCTTTAATAATGATATTGTTATGATACAATAAAGTTTTATACATACTTACCTGGCAGATATATACATAGCTATTGACTCCGTCGCGCCGACAGAATTTTGAATTTCGCGCACACGCTACAGGTAGGTCAGGTGATCCACCGCGCCGCCGCTGGGTGGCGGGAATAGGAATCCATTCCCGTTTTCCATCAGATTTTTTCTACACCATCTGTCTCCTGAGGGGAGGCTGGGTGGGTAGTTTAATTGTATATATCTGCCAGGTAAGTATGTATAAAACTTTATTGTATCATAACAATATCATTTTTATACATTCAACTTACCTGTCAGATATATACATAGCTGATTCACACCATTGGAGGAGGGTAAAGACAGCAGAATAACTGATTTAACAGGAAAACACAACAATCGTTGTAGGTATTAATAACATAAAACCTTGGTTCCTACCTGTTTAGACTGAAGACTTCATGGTTAATGCCCAGGAGTCTGCTTAGTCTCAAGAGCCTCAGCGAGATATTGATCTATTGCTAAGAGTTCTTGTAGGTCTGCCAAAGGGGTCTTATCCACTTACTTGGCCGATCCTATAAGGGCTATGTCAAAGGGTTTCAATCCACTTATATGACAAGAACCTTTTTTCTAAGGAGCACAATCCCGATCCTGATCACCTTAACCTAACCAAATGTTGTATCTAAGATTGCAAGAAGTCATCCCCGGATCCTTGCAAACAACCAAAAAACTCAATCACAATATTTTACACCTAATTCTTTATGAAAAATAAATAAAAATAAAAATAAACAATATAATTTCAATTTGTACTACCTCGCTTGTAAGACCTATGCACATTCTCATACTGTCAAAAGCACCAAAAGCCGCCTGTGCTAGCCAAGCACTCTTGTCAGCAGAAAATCCTGATACTGTCTTAAAAGGAGAGGTCCATGTACGAATTTAGACAATGTCTTTAATCCTACTCCGTTTAAAAGGCACATTTCTAGTTCCTCACTAGCAAGGGCTATGGCCGCCTGTGCGACACCAAGCACTTTTACCAATAGTAACACAAAAACTGCCTCAAATAGTGGAGATCTCCGTAATCAAAGACACCGTTTTTATCCAAGCCTATCCTGTAAGATAAACTCAAAGTTCCTTACCTAAACAAGGCCATGGCCGCCTGTGCAACAACTAGCCGTCAGGTAAGAAAGTTAGAGCCCATCCCACCAGTATGGTATGGAAGTATTAGACTTTTCATAAAAGTTTAAGGATCGGTATGTGTCCTCAGTCCCAGCACTGTATCCGCAGACACAAAAGGACCTAGAGAGAAGCACTTGTCGTAGGTAATTTTAACATCTCTAAGATAGTGGGATGCAAATACCGAGTTTGCATCTCCAATAGGTCGCATTAATAATGTCCCTTCATGGACATATTCTTTGGAATGATAATGATGTTGCCACTGCTCTTACCTCATGAGCTTTAACTCGTAATAATAATTTAAAGGAATCCTCTGCACACTCGCTATGAGCTTCCATAATCACACTTCTAATAAAATACGCTAGCGCATTCTTGGACATTGGTCTTTTCGTGTCCCGAACTGCGCACCATAGACTTTGTTTACATGCCTTCAACTCTTTCTTTCTTTTTAAGATAGAACCTAAGAGCTCTACCGGGCATAAAGTTCTTTCAATTTCGTCTCCCATTAAGTTTGAAAGACTTTTCACCTCAAAACTCCTTGGCCATGGTTTCGAAGGGTTCTCATTTTTTGCCAAAAACAGAGTTTGAAAAGAACAGATGGCTGCGTCTTTCTTAAAACCCACCCGAGAATCTAGGGCATGGATTTCACTTATTCTCTTAGCCGTCGCTAAGGCTATGAGAAAAACACACTTTCTCGTCCGTCCAATCCCTGAACGAGGCATGGTCGGGAGGTTCAAATTTTTCCGATGTAAGGAATTTGAGCACAACATCCAGATTCCAACTTGGCGGAGTAGAGGATAGTAGATTTTGACGTCTCGAAACGATCTTATGAGATCGTGCAAATCTCTATCCTCTGCCAAGTTTAAGCCTCTATTTCTAAATACCGCTGAGAGCATACTTCGGTATCCCTTTATTGTAGCTACGGACAGATTGGATTCCTCTCTCAGGAATAACAGAAAATCTGCTATATTGGTCACAGAGGTATCGGAGGAGGACAGCTTATTCTTCCTACACCATCTTCTAAACACATCCCACTTCGATTGATAGACCCGGATAGTTGACGATCTCCGGGCTCTAGCAATTGCTTTCGAAGCCTTGCTTGAAAAGCCTCTCGCTCTGACCAATCTTTCGATAGTCGAAAGGCAGTCAGAGCGAGAGCGGGGAGGTTTTGATGGAACCTCTTGAAGTGGGGTTGTCTGAGAAGATCTATCCTGTTTGGAAGAGATCTTGGGTAGTCTACTGTCCATTCCTGTACCTCTGTGAACCAATCTTGGGATGGCCAAAACGGGGCGATGAGAGTTAATCTCGTCCCTGTTGATGCTACGAACTTCTTCATCACTACTCCTAGCAACTTGAATGGAGGGAAAGCGTAAGCGTCGAGTCCCGACCACTCCAGTAGCATGGCATCCACCGCTATCGCTCTCGGGTCTTCTACTAAGGAGCAGAAGTTCTCTATCCTCTTTGACAGGAACGTCGCAAACAAATCTATCTGCGGCCTTCCCCACAGGTTCCACAGACTTTGGCAGACTTGCTCGTGCAGAGTCCACTCCGTGGGGAGAACTTGTTTCGTCCTGCTGAGCCTGTCTGCTCTGATATTTTTCCCCCCTTTCACAAATCTGGTCAGGAGGGTAATATTCCTCTCCTCCGTCCATGACAACAGATCCTTCGTTATCTCGAATAGGGAAAACGAGTGCGTCCCCCCCTGTTTTTTGATATAAGCCACCGTGTTGTCTGCGTTGACTTGAATCACTTGATTTCTTACTTCTGACTCGAAGAATTTTAATGCCAGAAACACTGCATATAGTTCTTTGGCATTTATATGCCAATCACTTTGTTCTTTCTTCCATTTGCCAGAGACTTCTCTTGCCCCTAGAGTCGCCTCCCCATCCCGTTTCTGAAGCGTCTGAGAACAAGATTTGGTTTGGGTTCCGAACCTCTAGGGACACTCCCTTGTTCTCTTTGAGTGGGAGCAGCCACCACTTTAGGTGTTTCTTCACCTCTAATGTTACCGGAAAAGTGTCCGACAGATGGCCCTTCTTCCAAGTCCAAGATCTCTTTTAGGAAGAATTGTAGAGGCCTTAGATGAAGTCTTCCTAGGGATACAAATTGTTCCAGGGAAGAAAGAGTCCCTAGAAGGCTCAGCCACTCCCTGGCTGAACTCCTGTCTTTCTTTAGGAAGGATGTAACTTTCTGAATCCCCCCAATCCCCAAAGATCCTTTCTTGGGACGGAAAAACCCGAAATCCCGAGAATTCATCTGAATCCCCAAATAGACTATGTCCTGACTGGGGTCATCTGCGATTTCTCGAGATTCACGAGAAGTCCTAATTCCTTTGTCAATTCTAATGTTTTCTTCAGATCCTCCAAACATTGTTCTGGGATTTGCTCTTATCAGCCAATCGTCTAGGTACAGAGAGACGCTTATGCCTTCCAGGTGTAGCCATCTGGCTACGTTCCGCATCAGGTACGTAAATACCTGTGGAGCCGTGGAGAGGCCGAAGCACAAGGCCCTGAACTGGTAGACTTTCCCTTGAATCACAAACCTGAGATACTCTTTGATGACGGGTGAATAGGAACGTGGAAATATGCATCCTGCAGGTCTAGAGAGACCATCCAGTCTCCTCTTCGCAGGGCTGAAAGTACCGAGGCAGAAGTCTCCATCGAGAACTTTTTCTTTTCCACATATTTGTTCAGAATGCTCACGTCCAAGACTGGCCTCCATCCCCCGGATGCCTTTGGAACTAAAAACAGGCGGTTGTAAAACCCCGGAGAGGAAGGATCCTGAACCTCTTCTATTGCCTCTTTGTCCTTCATTCCTATCACCATCTGAAGAAGTGTCTCCCTCAGAACAGGGTCCTTGTACTTCGCCGACCGTTCCTTTGGGGAATTCGACTAAGGTGGTCTGTCCTGAAAAGGTATAATGTAACCTTTCCCCAAGACTGCTAGCGTCCAAGGATCGGCTTTCCTTATCTTCCATGCCCCTACGAAGTTTAGGAGCCTGGCCCCTACAGATGTTTGGAGGACCTCGCTGCTACTTTGATTTCTTGAAAGATCTAAAGGAGGACCTTCCTCGCTTTTCTGCTGTCTTCCTTTTCGTTGGAGGACGAGAAGTGGAAACCTCTCCGAAAGGGCACTACCGGAGTACGAGTAGTCTTCTTCGCTACTGGTACTGTTGGTCTTGATTTCTTGGAGGATTGTACTATAAGTCTTGGGTTGCCTTTTCAGCAAGAGACTTTGAAATCTCCTTCACCAAGTGCGAAGGGAAAAGGTGATCCGAGAGAGGAGCGTATAACAGGGCTGACCTTTGTGAAGGAGAAACCGCTTTGGTTAGAAATGAACGCCAAATAATGATCTCTTCTTCACTACTCCTGCTCCAAATAGAGATGACAATTCTCCCGATCCATCCTGAACCGCCTTATCCATACAGGATAAAATGCAATGCAAAACTTCAGGTTCTAAAACATCTGGTTCATTTGCCTTCTTGGCCAGCACTCCAAGGGACCAATCCAAGAAGTTAAAAACTTCTAGTACATGGAAAAGTCCCTTGAGGTGTTGATCCAATTCTGACATGCTCCAATATGCTTTAGCTGTATTCAAAGCATGTCTTCTCGATGCTTCAACCAAGCTTGAAAATCCGCCTCCGCGGAAGATGGAAGCATAAGCCCCATTGCTTCCTCTGTCCTGTACCATATTCCCCTCCTACCTCCGAGCTTACATGGAGGAGTGCAAAAAACTGTCTTCTGAGCTTCCTTCTTCACCCCATTCCATACCGATTAATAAAGATGAATAGCCTTCTTCATTGATATGGCTGGTTTCATTTTTAAATACGAAGACGATTTAGGACCTTCGTACTGGAGAACAGAGATCTCGGGGAAGGAGGAGCTGCAGGGCTTAGAGAGTCTCCAAATTCTTGTAGGAGAAGAGAGGCCTAACACTTTGTAGTTAGATACCCCCTCATTGTTCGGGGTTTCTTCCTCCGACACCTCATCCAACTCCATCCTAGAAGGAGAGCGAGCTCTTTTATTAGATTCTTTGTCCGTAGACATATTCCCTATAGGAGAAATACTCCTAGAAGGAGAGAGACTGACAGATCTAGAAGTTCTCCCTTTCTTATCCACCAAAACATCCTGAGACATGGAGGTTGAAACCGTAACCTTCGATGTACCAGGTTGCTTCCTTGCATTAGGGTTTCTACTTGTAGGAGACTCGCTATCCGAAGACATTACATGAAAAGATCTTCTATTACCCCTTATAACTTCTCGCTCTTGCCGCTCTTCATGATCAGCTGGCGCCTTGCGCCATGACTGGCGCTTCGCGCTTGGTTGAATCTTCTCGCGCGGTTGGCGCCTCACGCTCGGCTAGCGCTTCGCGCCTCGCTGGCTCCTCTGCTTGCGCGGCTGGCGCCTCGCGCTCGACTCGCACTTCATGCCTGGTTGGCGCTTCGCGGCCGTCTATCAGCGTCGCGTCTGGCTGGCGCTTCGCGCCTGTATGTCTCTTCGCGGCCGCCTGGCGCCTCGCGCCTGGCTAGCGCTTCTCGGCAGTCTGGCGCATCGCGCCTGGCTGGCGCTACGCTCCTGGATGGCGCCTCGCGCCTGATTGTCTCTTCCTGCTTGTAGGAATTCTCACGCGCGGCTGGCTCCTCGCGCCTGGCCATCTTCTCGCGCCTAGTCGTCTCCTGCGATATCGGATAGGGCCTGGTTGCCACGTCGCGCCTGATTGGAGCCTCGCGCTTACGTGTTAGTTCTTTGCGGCTGACTGGCGCTCCGCGCTGGCTGGCGCTTCGCGCTCGGCTGGCGCTTCACGCCTGGCTGGCGCCTCGCGCCCCAAACTCGCGGGTCTGTGAAAAATAGACCCTTCATCCGAAGAAGAATCTTCTTTTCTGGGAGGTTGATAGTAAGGGTTTTTTGACTTCTTCACAGGAAGATTAACATCCTTTCTTCTTGGAGGATCTCTCGAAAGAACCCCGACTAGAGAAGCAATAGACTCTTGCATATCCTTTAATATCTTCGTCGTTTCTTCTCTCTGGTCTAAACGAGAGGAAGGAGAGCCTTCTTTCTCCATTCCCCACAACTTATCGGGAGAAGCCAAACCTTTGCTTTCTTATTCTCTGTCGGGGAGTCCTCCGAAAACGTTCCGGACTCGAGTTTATGCCCGATTCTTCCCAGATCCTCTTCAAGGGACGAGAACGATCCGCTGATCTCCATCCTCTTTTAGGTGAGGAATTCTCCGATGACGAAAAACATTCACGTAGAACGCTTTTTCTAATGCGTTCTCTGGCAGTCTGTGACGTTACAGATTCTGCCGAAGAGACGTCTGACTGGTGGGGATCCTCCATAACCTCCGTAAGGCTTTCGACATTCCTTCTCCTCTGGGCTTGGGAGCTTGAAAGAGGTCTAGGCCTGGGAGCGTTGTGAAGCCAATCAGACGCCTCCTCCACTTCACTGGGGAAATTCACATCACTTTCCACAGCACTACTTTGCTTACCTTCTATGGCAGCCATTTTACGCTCCATTTTCATAAGCGCAGCTTTAAGGCTTGCTATCTCCGAAGCAGAGTCCGTAGGATCTGCATTCGGAGAAGGACCTGAAATATTACAAGGAGCGTTCATAATGTTAGAGGAGGGTACAATATTACTCACCAAACCACTTGAAGATTGAGAGCTAGGCTTGGTTTTGGAAAATGACTTCCTTAACCGGTCTTTCTCTAATTTCCTTAAATAAGAAGTTAGAGACTTCCACCCTTCAGCACTCAAACTCTCACATTCATGACAAGTGTTATCCATCGAGCATTCATACTTCCTGCATCTTTTACATACAGTGTGAGGATCAACCGAAGCTTTCGGCATTCTCACCTTGCACCCTTCATTCACACACATTCTCACCACACTTCCAGAATCAGACATCATGATGAAAATTCCAAGCCAAAATCCAAATAACGATCCACAAAAGCGTATGCCAGTACAACGATCCAAATACGTCACCAAAGGGTCCAAAACGATGATCAATTGTATCCCCAAAAAACGAAATCCAGCCGTAGATACCAACAACGATGTTGCCAGTATGGCCGACAGAAAAAATCTGATGGAAAACGGGAATGGATTCCTATTCCCGCCAACCCAGCGGCGGCGCGGTGGATCACCTGACCTACCTGTAGCGTGCGCGCGAAATTCGAAATTCTGTCGGCACGACGGAGTCAATAGCTATGTATAGTATATCTGACAGGTAAGTTGAATGTATAAAAAAAACAAATTAGTGTTAGACGAAGTAGATCCTAATGAGAAGCAAGGATCGAAGAGAACACTCAAGGTTCTTATCCTTGGACATAAGGCCGTAACCTACGTCTGTTTAAGTCCACCGGAAGGGACTATTGATTGTAAGGAAAACTTCCTTTCCAGTTACTCCTACCCATGACGAGATTTATCTTGCATATTACGAGAATCTTCGTCGAAGTTCTTCTCTCTAGAGGGTATGTAGGTATAATAATAAGGGAGAAACTGTTTTAAGAGGCCTTTCCAATGGCTATCCTTGGCAGTCTGGACGCTCTACAGAACCTGCCGAGGGGACGCCTGACCGATGGGGATTCTCTGAAACCTCCTTACGGCTTTCAACATTCCTTCTCCTCTGGGCTTGGGAGCTTGAAAGAGGTCTAGGCCTGGGAGCGAGACAGAGCCGATCAGACGCACCCTCCACTGCAATGGGAAACACTGTAATCACTTCTTTAACCTTTCAATAGTCTTGCATTTTGAGCTACATCCCTTGTCTTCAAATTGCAATTATGAATTTGAAGTTTCTGTGAAGTAAGAAGGTGATGAGGATGCAATACTACTAGTACTGTTAATACATACTCTAACTGCTCGTTAGTATGAGTATCCAAAAAACTTCTAAAGGAAGCGTATCTAGTTACATGCTTTACTGATTCCCTTAAGTAGGAAGTCAGTTTTATTTCCTCAATCAATTCTAACACTTATCACACGTATTAATGAATAAATATTAATATTTCCCTTTCTTGCAAACTATGTGAGTGTCTACCGACAATATCGGTAGTTACACGTTATATATTCTTCGCAATTTTTCGAAGCCAAATTCATTAAAAAGTTAATAAAAGCGTATGCCGAGCCAAAGACCCAGTACTTCCCTGCAAAAGACAGCCCAGAAGATCAATGGCGATGAAACATGAAAATCAAGTCAGGAGGTACCGCAAACGTATGTTTACAATACAGCTGACAGAGAAAATCTGATAGAAAACAGGAATGGTTCCTATTCCTGCCACCCAGCGGCAGGCAGGTAGATCACCTGACCTACCTGTAGCGCGTGCCGCGAAATTCGAATTTCTGTCGGGAAGACGGAGTCTATAGATATGTATATATCTGACAGGTAAGTTGAATGTATAAAACTACCCTTTTGCAGAAATACAAGGAAAAGAAGAGATAATATACTATTGTAGGAAGTTATTATAATTATATCACTATGAGCCAGAATGCAATCCAAGTTGGCAAACCAGAATGTTACAAAGCCAACAAAGGCCCAAGTAGGGTAACCAGTCCAATACAGAGAAAGAATGACAAAAAGTGAAGAACCTGTCATATGTAAGAAATTACAAAAAAATAAATAAATAAATAAGACTTATGTGAAGCTGTGAAGCTAACAAGTCTTTGCACTCAATTTGCACTCCTGAAAGTCCACCTCTGCAAGTTCATGGCTGGGAAGGTCAAATCCAAATTTTGACAACAGCTGAAATGAAATACTACTACCCAGAACCTGCGTGGTATTAAACCTCACAAAAAAAAAAGAATCAGAAAAAACTAGTTAAAATACTATGTCACTGAGTATGAAAATTTTCATTCCAGAGTACTGAAAAGCAAAATTGAAATAAAGTGCTGTGACATCAGGCAATTGTAAGTGCCTGTTCAGCTTTTAAGATTTTAGCTTGTAATTAAACAAGAATGACTTATTAAACCTTGCATCAAAAATCTTAACTGAAACAATATAATTATATCTACTGCTATAAGACTGGCAGATTTACAAGCCTGTAACCAAAAATTATATAATCTTTTACTATAGTCACAATAACATAAGTAAGAATTTCTGAGCAAACAAGTTTCCACAGACATCAATATACCAACGAGAGTGAGATTCAACTATGAGGCTCTAAATAAAAATTGAACGACCCAAGACTTACAAAAGACATAACAGTGACCAAGTTGTTTAAGTTTTGATGCAAAGTTGAATCAATTTGTGAATTATAAAGATCTATTGAATTTAGACTTGACTTTCTTGAAAATTTCAAATTAAAGACTAGTGGTTATGTTTAAGAGCGATTCAGCAGTATCTTACAAGAAGACACTCAGGGGTATCATAGTATTAAAATTCTTTTTGAATTTAAGCAAAAGGAATAAAATTGCAAGATAAATTCTGTTAATTTATGTGAAGCATCAACTTTAACTGATTAATTTAAGAGTAGTGACAGCCAATTTCAGAATATTTAGAGACAATTTCAGAGTATTTAGTCAATTTCAGAGTATTTAGAGCCTCACTGTAAACACTTCTGTAAAAGAAACCCCCTCCACACATGATAATCCTGATGAACACTGATTCCTGTTCTTGAAGTCACAGATCCCATGTTTTGCTTGCAACGCAGAATACGTAAAGCTTTTCTTGAAATGATTAAAGGACTTGATGTACATCAAAAGGATCCTACCTTAACCTGAAAGAAGATTTTGAGATTAACTACACTGTATATGTATACTGAACTCAAATCAGCACCCAATCAAAATTCAGTGGACACCCCATATTCACAGGGGAAGGGTACCACACCTCCCAGAAAATAGCTAAAATCCATTCATCTTTAAAATCTCTCTATAAATGCTTAGAACTGCCTAGTAGTGCCTACTTGATAGTTCAAACACAAAAAATCCTGTAAAAATGATTATACCCGAGTACATTAATAGTTTCATCACAAAAAGTGCATTTAGTCATGAAAATTATATGAAAATACTGTAATTTATGAATATTTCTCAGTGAAAAACCAAGCATAGGCAAATTTTCCAAGCATAATGTGTAAATATGTTCCAAAGAACAATCAGCAAATAGTTGAGTCTATGAATTGTGAGCCTGCAAATAGTGGGGGTTGATTATATTAAGTTAAAGATTCTATATACTTTAAATGTCAGTAACTAGGAAACTTATTTGCTATACTAATGTCACTCATTAAAAACTAGCAACTAGACCTACACTTAAATTCACGTACCATTCACCCAAGCTGAGCTTCTACAAAATGCTTAAATATAAAAAATCCTTCTGTCAATGAGTGCCTGAACAAGATTGTCCTTAGAAATGCTTACTTGGCTTTACAGTACTGAATAATGTTTACTTTTGCAATATTTTACATATGGGACAACTTGATGTTCAAACCTGGATACCATCAACCTTTAACTGAATATTACTTGAACAGCTTCCATCACTTTAATGCCTGTAGACCAGTCATGTGAAGAGTTTCCTTCTGAACACTTGTTTTAAGGTCACCTGGAAAAACAATTTAACTTAATTATCAGTTTTACGGCTGAACTACTGATTTGTATTAAGAAAAGCCTTTACTAATAAGCCCTATGTGAAACAATGTATCAATATTTAACTACCTATTATACTGATAGGCATTCAATTCCTCGGAAAACATTTATTTTATAAAGACTATGATTTTCACAATTGAAGCAGAGAGAAAGTATGGTCAAAAGTGTAGCTTTCTGTGATAAGTGTCAGTTAGTGAATTATTCTAACTCTTATTGCTTTTTCCCTCTTATTTTACAGGGGCCACAGTGCAATATTACTTTTCTGAGATAAAAATGTTAAAAAATAAAGCTATGAAAGACTATTTCAAATAGATCACATTCACAAATATCTTTGAAAAACAAATTTTAATACTTGCACATTAACTGGCACTACTGCCAATTCCAAGGAAACATAGAGTATAGGAATATAAACTTAACTTTAAACTAGTGGCTATTCAGTCCTTAAGTCTTCATTGTAATCATAATATTTGGTATAAGTTCAATTCATCTCATCGTCTACCAAACAGGTTCCTGTATTTTCCATTACGACACATCATTCATGGCAGTTATACACATCTGGAAGGAAAAATTGGACCGTTGTTAATCCTAAAAGTCACAAATCCCCAAACTTAAAGGGAACTGACATAGATAAGTGAATGGCTTTGGAATATGTTGACCTTCCTCTAAACTAAGTAGAACATTACACTTTAATGAACTTTTGTTTCATTTATGCTAGCTTGTTCTTCAGAATTACGCATACACAAGAGAATGTTAATGCTTACCAGAGGAAACCAATATAAAGATAAAATGATAACTTTGGAAGGCTTACATTGGAGTAAATAACTAAGATCCTACAAAACTGCCAAGAAAATTGACTTCTGGGAAAGCTACAGACTAACAAGGTCTTAAAAGTGTTTAAATCCCAACGGTTCTTGAGAAAAAACAAAGTACTTAACAGATGCATTTGACACTAAATTAAAACTGAAAAAAAATATTGTAAAAAAAGCATATTTAATTTTTAACAGGAAGGGTGGATGCAGCTTATGCTAAACTATAATAAGCATTACAGAACTATGGCAAGAATCCAATAGCCTAAGCATACTTCAACCACCTTTAAGTGTCATGACATAACATCACTAGCCTCATGACCAAATGTGTCAAAAGGTATATTTAAAACAGATGAGTCATTCAGATTAATTTATCTCTTGTTAAATTCCAGTCAAAGGCAGTGAGAATGATGATGGTACCAAATTGGTTGTTGCCTTATGTCTCCATCAAGACAGTCAGATCATGTAAATTGTGCAAAGCCATTTGCAGCTCATCTTTAAAGATATTAGGTTGTTAAAGACCTCATAAAAGTAGAGTTACTGGCCTAAAGATGAAATGAATTATGAATCTACCTGGTACAATTATGTAACATCATTTGCCTGTCTCATTGTTTGTTGTTATCTAAATATCAACTAAAGATGCCACACTTTCAACACAACTGGTAATCAGTGTGGAATGAAGCCATATTGTCTATGCTGAAAGTATAACTGAAACTTTCATGTATATTTCATTAAGTTAAACAAAAGAGCGAGGTTGCATGATGACTGTTGCTGGCTTCAAAGGATACTAGGGTAAAAAACCGCATGGTACAGGGGTGGACCATGTACGATCAATGTGTACAACCCCAGGAAAAGTACATTATAACGCGTTCTGACACCGGAGTAGAGGTCTTTAGCTCCGTTTCTCACCAACAAGAAGTCGTGTCTGATGCCCATCTCCGATGTCAGGACTCGTTATAATGTACTTTTATTGGGTTGTACACACTGATCGTACATGGTCCACCCCTGTACCATGCGGTTTTTTACCCTAGCTACTACACATTCTTCAGATGATGCCACAGGAGAAGGCTACTTCATACAGTTTGTTGTTTTACTGTTCTGCAAAACACCTATAGGGTCAAAATACCAAATGGCTGGCCTTTACCGTAGCGCGACCACCTTCCCGAAAAAGTACTTTAACACATCCTGAAACCCAGGATAGACATTAGTCAAGAGCTAGCATACGTCAAAGCAACACCTCGAGAACCTACTATCCTCTCGAACTAAGTTTTTTCTCTTGAAATAAGTTTTTTCTCCCAAGTCACAAATTAAGGTCATCATTTCCTATTTGCGGAAGGTGGTCACGATTATGGTTAGAGACCGGCCATTCGGTATTTTACCCTAGAAGGACTACCTACTAACAGTCCACTGCAATGCTGTAAAGACTGCAAATTTTAATTTTTCATAAAAAATATTTTGCAACATCTTGAAAAATACAAGTAGTTAAGAATCATTAGAACCTGTTTTTCAATGTAATAGTATAGGTATTCTGCTGACCGTTCCCCACATCTATTAGGTACCCCACAACCTAACCTAATCTACAGGACCATAGGCTAAGTCATCAAGTAAAATGTAGGGGCGTAACTTCCTGTGGCCTAATTAGGGTATACCTAAGACTGGTACACTTGGTTTCCAATTACTAGGTATAGCCTAGTAGCTAGGCCAGGTCCTAGGTACTAAGTATTGCTACTAGGAGTCCCCCTCTTGTTACTTAGCCTAAGATACCTAGAATGTAGAATGAATTAGGTTAAGTGAACATTTCTGATGAAAATAGACATCATATTCGACAAAATGACACAAAATTTTAACAAAAGTAACACATTTTTCAAAGCCCCTGCTCACCTTCCAAGCCAGTTTTCCAGAGGTCCTCATCTCATTACGCAATATTTTCCAGATTTTGGACACATTACCAAGTTCATTGATGCGACGTAACACCAAGATTGCAATCTACTATATTCTTATTTTTCTGACGTATCCTTCTTTCAAGTACGTCACATCACACTTACACATGAATTCTCATATCCACGCTACCACATCACTCGATGGAAATCTTTAAATTCCTTCTGTAAATGGAAAGAAAATTCTTTACTTGTTGGAAAGGTAACGGTGTTAAGTTTCACACTGGCGATCAGTTTTGGACTGTCACTTCAAGTTGTCAACACTCAACACTCAACACTCAACAGGTTCCAGTAATATTCTTCCAGACTTCCAGAGTCCAGACTCGAGACTGTCTTAATTCATTTTGTTATTTTGAATTAATTTATATTAAACCTTTCCGTGTAGGTATAGCCATAACATTAAAAGTTATTAGTTATTAAAATCCGGCGATCGGCTTTGGACTGTCAACTGGTTCCATACTTCCAGTAATATTCTTCCAGTTCTCCAGACTCGAGACTGTCTTAATTAATGTTGTTATTGTTTAAAATTAATTTATATTAAACCTTTCCTTGTAGATATAGCCAATAATATATTACTTATTAGTTATAAAAACTGTGGCGATCGGTCTTTGGAATATCAACAAGGTTCCAAACTTCCAGTAACTAATATTCTTCCAGACTTCCAGACTCGACTCATAATTTCGAATAAATCTATATTAAACCTTTCCCTCTAAGTAGGTATACAATAACCATTATTAGTTAATTACGTCCAACAAACTGTTGGGCTGCGATTTCAGTATGATATTGTTGTGCTCCACCAAGACCACCGAGAATAGAAGGCCTGTTCGATGTGACGTCATGACGTCGACCCTTGGGCATAGTAGGCTAGTACCGGTAGTCCGTCCGACTCCGACACCGGACGCTCTCTAACGCGATTGACTGACCGCTCACTTCCGACTCCACTTCCCTTGGACACGAGGTATTTTCGCGGTTCCATTACCTGTTTGACTTTTCTCTCTGGATGACTTTCGACTGCAATATAAATGCAGTCGGCATTCTAGGTAGGAGCAGGGTTGCCGTTTTGAGGAATTTCGTCTATTAGTGTGGCTTTCTGTGACATCTGGCAACCCTCCGTGGCTTTTCAGACCACAGGCCACGGCACTGAAGAAAAAAATTCTTCACTTTGCCTTTTTATGTTTTATTATGAAAATAAAGATATGAAACATATCCTGCTTATTTCTACAAATGAATTTTATTGAAATCCTTTATTTTTCTTCGTCAAAAATACTTTATATGAAGCTAGTGACATGTAGTTTTTTTAACATCACGGAAAATAATTCTACATCAGAAAATACGCATTCTAACCATTAAATCATAAATAAAGTAAAAAAATCAGATGAACTGCCTATGGTAACACTGCTGAAAGACAATGTTGTGAAGAAAAAACGGCATCACTGGGTAGGAGTTGTGAGCAACAATGTCGGGTACAATATAAAGAAAGACTGGTTTAGCCTACATTGAATTTTAGTAGGAATTCATGTCTACCAATGCTTAACAGAGTCGAATAGGTATAGGCTAGCCTAAGGTAAATAACTCCCAGTGTAGCCTACCTAGTGTTGGGGAAATAGGCAAGTTTCCATTGACAATATTCAAAGGCATGGGACAAACCTTTTGTGCCTAGATGGGTTAGGGTGATAAAAAGTAGACTGGCATAGTATTCTAAGGGTTACAGGTTTAAAACAGGAGCCTATATGTAAACGCGATATTAATCTCGTTTTAATTTGGTAAACGTGGAACCCTGAGCGCTAGGCAAACTGATACACTCAATCTCTCTCTCTCTCTCTCCTCTCTCGCTCTCTCTCTCTCTAACTCTCTCTCCATTCTGACAGGTAATCAAAATGAGAGTCAAAGTTATATAAAAAATAAATGTTTATTTAACAATGGAAAGATAATAATCCAAGTCTCACAGACTAACTAACTCAGTTACCCCCCAGCATTTAAAATGTCTACATCAGTAATTAGTCACACCAATTGTCTCTTCTCCCATACACACAAGTTTAAAGACAAAGTTAACAGCTCAAATGAAATATGACATTTACAAGCAATCAACAAGCCACCCCTTTTGGCTAAAGGGATATAACACTTACCCATCTCCAGCCTGGAATCTCACTCACAGACAAACAAAAACTCTTTGGCACCCACCATCGTGGCTCTGCCTTTCTCCCACGGATCTCTGTGCAAGTCTTTCCATAGACTTGGCTAAGGATGCCATTATCAAAGGAAGAGGCGCACATGTACATACGAATGCACACTTCGTCAATGCCCCACGTTACTGGTTACAACCAGTTTCTCAAAGGCACTTGGAAAAGACCCATGAACTTGTGAACATTGACCCGCTTAAACTATGCATCAGAAATTATTTATCAGCTTTCTCAGGCCATTGCTTCGGACTCTTGTCTCTATGGGAAGTTAAAAGTGAACAGTCTTCACATTCCAAGAAATGTCACAATGAACATTTAAATATATTATTAATTATAACCACCCCTGTCACATGTATTAAAAATTTCACTGACCTAACTTATCATCATTGCATTACTAGTTTCAGTGCTCATATATACACATAAAAATATTAAAAGACCATCTTTCTTCTTCCACAGGTAAAACTTCAGTACAGATTAATGAAATGCCATACTTATGCTACAATGCCCTACCTACAGTTAAGCCTAACTGTACAGCACATGCATTTTTCATGTCGCTGAAGTACGTCACTTAAAGGTGGGTACACATGTGCGAACCGAACCTTGTATTGTAACCGATTCTTGTAACAAAAACGCAAGTGTGGACGGTTCCTCGAACCCGAACCCGCGAGGTTCGAGGCTTCGTTCGCCCTCCGTCCCGCCAATTGTCGGTTTTTGGGCCCCAAATCAAAGGGAGGTCTCTATGAACGTTACGCCATGTGTGGACGGGACCTGTATTACACGCGTAACAACAGAGGTTGCTGAACTTGTTAACACCGACTATGAACAAGGCCGTCCATAGTAGAGTCCCTTGTTTTGGTCAGTCAGTACGTATATGTCTACCATGGCTGATTGATGTGACGAAGAGGTCCTTCAATTTATTAGTTATTACGAAGAACAGACTTTACTGTGGCCAGAAACTTCTTGGAATCTCATGTCAGCGAGTAATTCCCGACCACTGTATTCTACCCTTCTAGTACATAACCTTGATTGCCATTATCTTCTTTTATTTCACTTCATCTTCGTTAAATAATGTATATATACGAGGCAGCTGCTACTTGCATGGTGGCCATCGTCGGTAAACAACCGGACAGAGACAGACTTGGTGATTCGCAGTGGATTGAAATGAAGTTACATGCTTAACGTGGTTACAGTTCGTCCTCTACATTTTGACACCTTGTAACCGTATATGCGTAACTCAGTTACACATACAAGGTTCGGCTCTCACGTGTGTACCCACCTTAAGAAATCACAAGATTCCTACAGAGGTTCATGATACAAATACGATTAAGCAGATATTCAATAACTCCAAAGAGCTGATACTGCTGAATGTATTTCTAACACTGCAATATATATATAGATACATAAATATCTATATATATATATCATATATATATATTATATATTATAATATATATAGAATATATTGGCATTGCTGTTAGAAAACTAGTTATTTTCATTTTTGGCAATAATTTTAGCTCTAGTTAATGACTGAATAAATTTGATTATTCATCAGAGCTGGTAATATTGTGTTTTTGTTATACCTATAGTAGTTGTTCCCCTCAAAGTTACTGTACCATCAGGAGAGTGTTTTTTCAAACAGGTCTGCCCATCATCATAACAAAAGGACTCAAATTTTCTTATGTACATTAAGAGTGAATGTAAATCATTACTATCCAATGACAAAATAGTGATACTGATGGTGGAATGAAACTCACATACTTAATACCACATTTTCGTTATAAAGGCAAAAATATTGTGGTTCAGCCTTTGGCTATAGTGAAGCTGCAACAGGTGCATTTTACTTTATGTTGAACAGGTAAAGTTAAGTTGCACAAATTCCCAATTAAAGCATAAAAGCTGATGGTCTGCACTGCACACTGAAGAAGGTAATTATAGGCTTAGAAAAAATCATTTTTTTACAGTGTTTTGCATTGTAACATCATAATGCATCATTGGGAAAGCAACGTCCTATTTTCCCAGCTGTCTAAAGTGTATCCTCACCCATTTCAGAGTAACAAATGCCCTTTTTTTCGTGTATTTCAGTAAAATTGTTAAAATATTTCAGGAATAATTGGCATGGCCAAAAGGTTATAAATAAAACAATGTAGTTAACTCAGTTTGATGTCAATAATTTGGAAAACGAAATTCATTATGCACCATTCAGCCCTTTGAAAAACTTCATGATATAGTAGATGTTTACTCAATGAACATTCATATAAACTAACATTAAAAGCATTATCTCCCTACACCTTTGAGAAACAAAATGTTCATCTCGTTTTATAAATATCCAATGAATATATCGTTCAAGCTTCACTAACTATTGGAAAAAATCACTCCCTTTTTATTCAGGATGCAAATGTCCCAATTTTACATTTGGTCTACAAATTGAGAAAGTTTGAAAATCTAAATACCAAATAATGACTATGTAAGAGAGAATTATTTCATTCAACATATAGTAGAAAGAACCATTTTTTTTTTTTTTTTTTTTTTTTTTTTTTTTAATGTAAACCTATGCACTGCTGTTTATTCTTTGGTAGACTGTATTGTAACTAAACAGATTGTTTTGGTTCAGCATTTTATATTAATCTTATAACTTGTGTTTCGAGTAAGTATTATTTGGTGTACAGTAATTAGTGTAGACAAGAAAATAAGTAAATTAATAACTGGCAGACCAAAAATGATAGATTTTGACGAGGGTTTGTTTATATTTCTTTCGCCTGGCAGCGTAGTTAGGTGTGTAGCAGCTCAGACCACCCTTGCTTACGCCACAAAACATCAAACAAGCCTTTTATCTCAGTGGTCTTGGAATAACTAATGTCTATATTTCAATATAATATTTTAAAGAAATTATTGCTTATGCATTAAATGTAAATTAAAGACTAAAATTCTATTAGCAATTAGCAGTTAAAATTATAATTATATGTAAAAATAAAAGCACTTTTAATGAAAACAAGAAGGTCTTTGCTAAGTACGTTTTGGTAATACAAGCTGACGAAGGCGGCCGTATATTTAAAAGTCGTTTGCAACGAAAGATACCATTTCTCAGTGGCGTGGTTGGTTTGGTGTTTGCTTCTGACCTCGGTGGTCGCAGGTTCAATTCCCGGCCATTCCATTGATGAGTGAGAGATGTGTATTTCTGGTGATAGAAGTTCACTCTCGACGTGGTTCGGAAGTCACGTAAAGCCGTTGGTCCCGTTGCTGAATAACCAATGGTTCCATGCAACGTAAATACACCATCCAAACAAACAACGAAAGATAATAACTTCGAATGTCGTATCATTTTTATCAGACTCTCTCTCTCTCTCTCTTCGTAACTGATGTCGATGTGATATTTGCGAAGGAAAAAAAAAAGGAACAGCAATAGCTTTATAACAATTACCCTTCCTTACCTGTCCAGTTCCTAGAAGACGAAAGGAGGGACGTATAATTCGAAACCGTCTTTACCTGAGAATTACAGACACACAAACACACACACACTACACTTTCGGATGTTAAACAATCACGAACAAGTCAATAGGTATAGCCACGGTCTGCTTTTAATAAAGGGGAAATGGAAGTTTCCTTTGCTGCTTGGTGTTCGCGCTCGCGCCATCTACATTTCGAATTATTTAACGGAGTTCGTTCGTATCATGGGCCTGTTTCCACTTTCAAGGAATTTTCCTTGATTCAAGGAATTTTAAGGTCACCAAGGGGAACTTTAAGAAATTTTAAATTTCAGGGAATTTTCAAGGAAGTTTAATGTTTTTTCCAGGATTTGTCAAGGAATTTTTTTTATTTTTATTTTTCCTTTTTTATTTTTTTATTTTGTTTCTGAGAGTAAACGTGATAAGCATATTTTTTTTTTTATTTGTTTATCCCCAATTGTTCTGTGAATTTACTGTAAGTGCTTGAAATTAGTTAGTGTATTCTACTATTATTTTTTGTTATGTGAATGGCTCAAATTAGCCAAGGCAGAAATCAAGAAAAAATTAAATGGCTGTCGAGGAAAAACGAGGAATTTTGGCAGCCCCTACAAGGAATTTTCATTTTCAGCTAGTGGAAGCACTCCTGGCAGGAAAGGGGAGAACAAGTCTCAGATAGAGATGTTTGACAGGTTTACGTAAACTGAGTTTATGATGTTATCGGAGAGCAAAATAAGAGTATACTTTCAGCGACGTAGATGCGCCTATAAGGACAGCGCTTTTTCATTATTTTCATTGTACCCAATCATCAAGTCGCGTTGTTCTTACTTCCATCCGATAGAGGCGTTCCGCGGCCTTTCCGCCGATGTATAACACATGCAATTCCATTATTTGTACGCCTTAATATATCTAAATGTATGTCTGTAATAAAACACAGATATACTGTCTCAGTCATTTCTGTTCGCGGTGCGAGACTGCACTACCGTAATTCTTTTTTAGGAACACCTCGAACAGAAAAACATTGAAAACCAAGGAACATCAGCAGCCGAAGCAGTAGCAGCGACTAAAGTAGCATTAACAGTTGTCGTAGCTTCTTGTACACTGCAACTTTATTGTTTTTCTTGCTTGTTTGTTTGTATGGTGTTTTTTCGTTGCATGGAACCAGTGTTATTTAGCAACGGGACCAACGACTTTACGTGACTTCCGAACCACGTCGAGAGTGAACTTCTATCACCAGCAATACACATCTCTCACACCTCAATGGAATGGCCGAGAATCGAACCCGCGACCACAGAGGTGAGACGCAAACACCATACCAACCACGCCACTGAGGCGCTAGTTTTTTTATTTTTTTGCGCTCTTTCTCATATGAGTTGGGTTTCTATGCCCTTTGTCGATTCCTTCAGCTATAGTACTTACCATTTTGCGGCTTTCTTCTCTGCCTACTGTTGCAATACCATTAGTTTTTTGTTTGTGGCTTTTATATATCTATATGTAAATTACTTTCGATTTCTATTCTACGGGTGAGCTTTTACCTACTTAAATATAACAATTAAATTTTAAACAATTGTGCTGGCTAAAAAGAAAAAAAAAAGTCCCAAAAATTGTGCTGCTAAAAGAAAAACAATTTTCCCAAAAAATTGTGCTGGCTAAAAGAAAAAACAAAATTTCCCCCCCCCCCCCCCCAAAAAACCCAAAAAAATTGTGCTGGCTAAAAGAAAAAAAATTTCCCAAAAAATTGTGCTGGCTAAAAGAAAAACAATTTTCCCAAAAAAATTGTGCTGGCTAAAAGAAAAAAAACAATTTCCCAAAAAAATTGTGCTGGCTAAAAGAAAAAAAAAAGTTCAAACAAAATTGTGCTTGGCTAAAAGAAAAAAAAAAAAAGTTCCAAAAAAAAAAATTGTGCGGGCTTTAAAAAAGAAAAAAAAGTTCAAAAAAAAAATTCGTGCTGGCTAAAAGAACAAAAAAAGTTCCAAAAAAAATTGTGCTGGCTAAAATAAAAAAAAAAATGTCCCAAAGAGTTATATTTTTTATTTTATGCTTTGCCACAGAATAACAAGACAATCATAAATCATAAAAAAATTTACTTTCTGTATAAAGTTACATGCAAGACCTTTCGTCATAATCAGCCACAAAACTTAGCTGCGATCTCTCAATTTCAGACTTATACAGAGAGAGAGAGAGAGAGAAGAAGAGAGGAAGAGAGAAGAGGAAACGAGGACGACGAGGGCGAAGAGAGGGGGAGAGAGAGAGGAGAGAGAGAGAGAGCGAGAGGAGAGGACTGACGATCCTAAGGCGAGGGGAGGATCTTCGAGGAAAGGCAGGTGAGACGAGATGAGTTCTGAGCGTTGGGCTTGACGATGTTGAGTCGAGTTTGGATGAGTGGAGAGAAGGAGGAGATGAGTGAGGCGTGAGGCTTACATGATGAGAGATAGAGAGAGAGAGAGAGAAGAAGAGAAGAGAGAGAGAGAAGAAGAGAGAGAGAGAGCATCTTTTGTTTATATGAAAGCCCAACAAGTGTTATAAATTCAAGATTTAACCAAATTTATGTAGGTGAAGCATCATGTGATTTTTACTTGTAATAAAACACTGGCAACCAACATAACAAACCTATGATTAATCCCAAATCTTATTTTAAAAAAAAAAATGGGTCTAGTCCAAAGATGGTGTATAACTATTTAAAAACTCGTGGAATGACAAAACCTAATAAATTTGAATATATAAGGAACACTGTATAGTTCTACTTAACAGTTTATATATAACCATGTTTAGGCTATTAGCCTAAGTACTAAAGTTATTGGAACATTCCAGTTTCAATGACAATCCCACAATCGATAATTGTGACATCCTGAATGTTACCATGTTCTATAGCCTCCTGAAGTACACCGAGGCCATGTTCCACTTGCCCAAAGGCAGCTTCGTCTTCAGCGGTCTCTTCAGGGGGATCTGCGTATCCTCCGTAAGCACCTCGCCTGCTTTCAGTCTTCTGGCCCTTCGTATAGATACGAAACACAGAACTCACATTGCCCTGTTCATAGCGCCCCGCGACAAGTCCAGCCGTGACTGGCACCTTTCGACCAAGAGGTTTTGCATCTATCTCCTCTTTCATATGTTCCAAGAGGGAGGTTCCTCCACTCCCATCTCGATGATCGTAATCTCCTCCCCACAAGTGCTCTCCAGGGCGTCCTTTCCACCACATGCGATGGAATGGTGTTTTACGAAATGATGGTCCCAACATCCCAGTACACAAAGCCAAGAACTGGCGTCCTCTCACCGTGTCACCGGTTAGTCTGATGAACACTCGTTCCTTACGCACACCATTCAAGTCTATGTCCAAGAATGTTAGCGATGAGGCCCTATCCAGACAGGTCAGGATGGAATTTAGCTGTAATGGTGAAAGCTGATTAAATACAGTTACACCACTGACATTTTCAACATTGCTGTATATACTAGAGTACATACAGCTGTTCACATACTGAGCTTAACCTAACTGAAGAATGCTAGAATAAAAACTTGCATTTTGTAAACTCACAACTCTTGTTCAAATTGCGGTATCTTGATCAGGTTGGCATACAGAGTCCCTATTGAGCTATTAGCATCAGAGAATTTTAAAATAGATATTTCTGAACTCAAGACAAAAATTTTAACCCTGTATTCTTTACAATTAGACAACCACTTCTGATGTTCTAAAAGTATATATGGTTGCCTTAATCCTCAACATATGAATAAGTAAATAAAGGAAGTTGAATGTTTCCATAATTTTGACTAAATTTTACTTTAAAAAAATAAACCCTTAAGTGCTGGAGGTCTTTTTAGGTTCCAAGATACCATATACCAGAACTGATGTGATCTCTATTTACTGTTTACTTGATGTAGGTATGACACTTTTTCATTGTCATGTAAGGCTCGATATTCTACCCCAATATCTATTTGGTTGCATATGTAGATTAATTACATAATTTTTAGATACACGTTACTGAATTGTGCTAAGGTCCTGTTATCATTCCTTCTTTAGATACAAATTAATGAATTGTGCTAAGGTCCTGTACCACTCCTTCTCGTTGGCATATTATCATTCTTTGTGGAAACTTTGTCAGTCCATTGTCGACCTCTAAACAAAATAACAGACTTCCAGTCCAGCACTGACTGACTGCATACAGTAACCAAAACCTATTTTGAAATTTACATTTTAATGCAAGTAATGATGACCCTTCATGTGCACACCAAAGATTAAAAAATTTGCTTGTACTTACAGACACAGCTCGAGATCCTACAGGAACTGTTTTGATTTTCCTGAGGGCATAAACTAGTACGCGGCCTCCATTGGCTTCCAAGTGAGAGTATACGCGTTCGCCATTAACGTGGTGTTGAGCCAAAAGATGTCCACATGGCCTGGCTTCGTTTTCTGCCATGAGTTTCATGAAGACAGTGCAGAGTAAAATTTCCTGAAGGGAAAGGAATTTTGGCTTAATAGACAAATGAGTGGGAACATGGCAAGCATCATAACCAGCATTTGGTTATCTAAACAATGAGAATTTTGTCAATACACACAGGAGGGCAGCAATACTGTACCAACCTCCTGACCACCTAAATTTAATATGCAGAATTCTGAAGTATTTTTAGGCAGCTTATCTTTATACACAAAGACTAAAGGTATTTCCCCTAGGCACTCCCAGAGTATACAGGCAATCTTCCCATGCTCTTAAAATAGGCTTAAGACTGGGGAAGGACAGGAGACCAGAAGGGACAAGTCAGTCAGTGACTGGGCCATCTAAGCTACACAGGTCAGTTCTGGCCAATGTTTACTTAGCTGTCCAAAACCCTGAAGATCACCGTTCCATTTTCGTAATTAAGCAATTCGTCTACCCTGGAGTGGTTCTGACCCTCTCTCTACTCTTCTTCTCTGTGTCCTTCACATCCAAAAAGGATGTAAGGATGAGAACAAATACAATCTGTGTCCCTTTATAGATTACAAAAAGATATCGGGCCAAAAAGGGTTCACTGTTCGTACCCCTGTGAAGTCATGGCCCAAGGATTTTAGGCGAACGTGAATGCTTGGTGCCAAGTTCACAATGACTCTCAATAGTATTTCATAAGAGGGTATGGGCAGATACAATGAGAGACAGAAGTGTTATGTCAGTTTGGGAGATGTGTGAAAAATATGCCAAGTCCACAGTAAATGTAGACTATAAAAACTACCACCACTACAAAAGGGATCCCAAGTCTGTTCCCTTTTTGTGTGATCTACAACACACACACATAATTGTCTCAACATAGGCCAACTTACTTAAAATATGGGTTTCATTCTACTGACAATTATTCTCTGTAAACTGACTTCAGCAATTTTGTTCCTATGATTATGGTGGTCAATTTATCTCAAACAAAAAAAAAAGTTCCCTTATTACAGAGACAACTCAGAGCTTAAAACTTGTACATATACCGTATTGACCTGTCTGAATAAATAACTTGGTTCTAATCACAAAGACAAAAAAAAAAAAAAAAAAAAAAAACAGATTTCTCACAAAAACCTAGAGATGGTGGGTAACATTCATCTTAAGGTTTAAATCGACGGCAAATTGGTCATCCCTAAAAAACAATAATAATAATACAACAGCACAAAACCATTAATTCACAAATAAAAACATATCACTCATGGAGTAATTACACAGCTAATGATACCAGTGTCAACCACAGTTTATGATTATCTCCACGTTATTGATTTATTACCTATTATTTCAAAGCATAAACCAACAAAGAGGAACTATACTGACCTTGGTGATGTTTACCACTTTTCTTTGATCCAGTGTTCCCATTAAATTATCTTCTTGCCAGACCTGAGTCTCCATACATTTACTCTCAACAAGGTTTATAGCTGCTAAGGCCTCTGGCAAGTTTTTTACATTTGGTAGGTCTTCTACTACTGCATTCAAGCCTTTTATTTTCTTTAATCCAACCTCTTTCATCGACTTGACACGTTCCTTTTCTGTAAGTATAGACTCAAAGGCCGCTTGCATCACTAAGGAGAAGGAATCCAAAGATTCTTCATACTTTGTTAATTCAGTCAGTGTGCTCTCAAGTGCCTCCTGTGCACTTTTTGCCCCATCTTTCTGAGCTTTGTTCATTTGACCAAGTGCTTCTGCCTTTGGAATGAGGTAACATTTATTCTGACTGTGTTCAATTTGACCACACCTTTCACACACCCATTTTAAACAGAGAGCACAGTAATGGGATGGTTTTATCCCAATTTCCAGACACCTGCTGCCATGAGGTGACCTTTCTTGAGAAAGTGGCCTATCCCTTTTTCTTGCATTTTTCCCTGGTTCGTCTGAACCAACTGTCACTACCTGTTTGGAATGTTCTGATGATTGTCTACTTAATCTGTTTTCCTCTCTCCTAACATCTGCACTCTCTTCCATATGCATTGCCTCAATAATACCTTGTAGTTGATAATCTGTTGGATAATTGTCAAATTCTCGCTTATCTTCAAACTTTGCTCCACATGTTTTACAACGAGGAGTTCCTTCAAGAAGTCCCATTAGGCAGATGGAGCAAACACTGTGGCCACATGGCAAACTCTTTGGGATAAGTTCCTTCAGATTATAAGGGTTTTGGCAACTTGTGCACACCAGTGTTTTCCTGTCAAAGAAAAAAGAGAACAGAAAGGGGATCAATCAAATGTGCCCAGCAATAATTATTTATGAAGATCAAAGCAAATGGAAGTTTAAGAGACTGAAGGCTTACTTCTTGCATTTTTTGACAATCAAATCTACCCCACCATACCAGGGGAGCACTCTTGTATATCACAACATACTGATCACCTATGAACCAAAGGGAACTGACAGATGCAACACCACAGTACATCACTTAAAATAATAGAAAACCACAAAACATATGACATTTTTGACTTGACGTTTTCCACTGTACGTAACCAATATTTAGTTTAATCCCTGATACATTTTGTAATCAAGTTAACTAGCTGCCTGTGGCAATGCACCTCATTTCAAATGACAAGCACAGTCCTAGGAATGAGAACTGCTTGCATCTACACCAAAAATACTTACAATTCGCTGTCCCTTGGGTTCAGCCCTTCAGACAAAATGGTCTGCCTTCCCATATTGCCCACTTGTCCATTCATTTCTCTGCTCTGATAAACTTCACTTGTACCACCATTTTCACGATCCCTGACACTTCTGTCTCCATTGTACTGCGTGGCACTAGAGGCTCCATAATGACGATTATTGCCTCGATGCTGTTGACCTCGGCCTCCATATGATGTTTGTCGCCTGTCATATCTCTTGTCACTATCAATCCATGATCCTCCTCCTTGGTACTTAGCATTTCCGTAGTTCGCGTTTCCACTGCCTCTCTTATCATACTGATTGGCATGTTCGAACCTACTGTCTTCATTCTTCAATGAAAAAGGTTTACCCTTAAATTTTTTTCCCCCCATGGTTTCAACAGGAGTTTAATTCTGAGTATACGTTTTTTCAAACTGAAAAGACAGAGAGAGAAAAAAAAGTGAGGATAATTGCATAGGAGAAACACATAGCCCTCTTAAGATATTTTACCCTTGGATCACTAAGTGTCAAGTTGCCCATGCATAATTGACAACGAGTTCAGCATCATTTTATAACCTGAATAATTGCATTACATCTTAATACGTTCAAATAACCAGGAACACAGAGGCAAAACATCGACATCACAGGTAAAAGTTAAGTATATCTTAGTTTTATCAGACCACCGAGCTGATAAACAGCTCTCCTACGGTTGGCCCGAAGGATTAGATGTTCTTAAGAGGCTAGGAACCAATCGGTTACTCAGCAACGGAACCTACAGCTTATTGTGGGATCAAAAGTACACAAAGAAATGACTTTCTATAAGCAGAAATAAATTCCTCTGACTCCTTGTAGGCAGAGCAGGGGAATCGAACGAATGGCAGGCTTATTCGGACCATGGCTGATTCGGACCATTTACTAGGCTGATTCGGAGAATTCTTTAGGCTAATTCAGACCTTTATTTTGGCCGATTCGGACGCATACAAATAATTTTATATTATAGCAATAATAATAAGGAAACCTTGCATGAGCTTTCAGGCAAGGTGTGTGTCATTGGGTCAGTTAGAGTTTACGGATTATGTTGACCTAACATGGTTGCAGAGTCAGGTGTGGAAAATGGAGAGCTGGCCATTGTTTGGGCTTGGGAGCAGTATTAGGACAAACAACGATATGAAGGGAAAATGGAGAGCTGGCCATTGTTTGGCGGGCTTGTGCAGTATTAGGACAAACAAACGATATGAGGGGTGGCATCATAAGCTGAACAAAAAAGCCAAAAAAGTAACCTTGCATCTTATTCACTTATATCTTTAATATACTTAGAGGCAAAGGAAATACCGAATCGGGTGAATTAAGCTTGTCAAAGAGGGCAAATTAAAGAGACGTCAGAGAAAGCAGGTCAAGGAGCTACAAGGGCGTGTCATGAAACTGTGCGAGGACTATGATGAAACTGGGCGAGGACTATAATGAAACTGTGCGAGGACTATAATGAAACTGTGCGAGGTATAATGAAACTGTGCGAGGACTATATTGAAACTGTGGGAGGACTATAATGAAAGGAAAATAACAACTGGTCAGCTACTGAAGAAATGTGCACATATATACTATTGCGCCAGTGTAAACCAAGGGGCTATTTCGGGTGAATTTGGGTTAATTTGAGCTGATTTTTAGCTTTATTTTTACATGAGAGCAATATGTAACTGTACAAAATAAATGGTCCTAGAGAGAGGAGTGGATTTCCATTGCTCCCCCAATGTATTTTCATAATAGACTTTGGATTGATTATGGATTACAAACATTGACACAATATTATAAAACAATGTCACATTATGTAAATACATAGTAGCAGTGGCAGCTCGTCAGCAGGCACTGCGAAAACTGCAGCACCCTCTATAAAGATTTCATAATATATATGCACAAAATTATGAATATATACATGGATGTGAGAAATTAGGTATAGATTATCAATAATCCTTTAAAAATGATTACCATTCTCTTGTTCTGGTAAAAAAAAAAAAAAATCACTGGGAGCACTGCCCTCTCGAGCAGTGTTAGCCTAGCTGTTGGAGGGCGAAGGAGTGATTTGAAATTCGTCAATAGCCTAATCAGTACGTAGTATTAGTGATAAAATTAGTGACGATACTATTGATTGTAATGTAATGCAGAATAAGCAACTCAGTGGTGAGTAACAATAAATGGGAAAAAAATGATAACCACAATAATGTCAATGATACTAAAATTCAAAATAGCTTTCGACAGCGATTCTGCTGCCTTTCTCAGAGAGACCTTACCTTACCTTACAGACCTTACAGTTCGTTCGGGTTGCCCCAGGTCCCTCAGTGTGAGGCGCCTCTAATGTCTACCAGAGAGTTGCTAGTACATCTTCGGTATATTTTGCATCTTCCAATCTTGGATGGTCTTGGATGCAGTTTAGATATTTGTCGAGCTTATTCTTAAACACATCTACGCTCACTCCTGATATATTCCTCAGATGAGCTGGCAACGCATTGAATAGACTCTGCATTATCGATGCTGGTGCGTAGTGGAATAATGTCCTGTGTGCTTTCCTTATTTTTCCTGGTATAGTTTTGGGCACTATTAATCTACCTCTGCTTGCTCTTTCTGATATTTTTAGTTCCATGATATTTTCTGTTATTCCTTCTATCTGTTTCCATGCCTGAATTATCATGTAGCGTTCTCTTCTCCTTTCTAGACTATATAATTTTAAGGATTGTAGTCTTTCCCAGTAGTCTAGGTCCTTAACTTCTTCTATTCTAGCTGTAAAGGACCTTTGTACACTCTCTATTTGTGCATATCCTTTTGATAGTGTGGGTACCATATCATATTGCAATATTCAAGTAGGACTACGAACATATGTTTTATAAATCATAATCATGGGTGTTCAGCTTTTCTTGTTTTGAAGTGCCGTAACAACATTCCCATTTTTGCTTTACATTTTGCCAACAGAATTGCTATTTGCTCATTGCATAACATGTTCCTATTCATCATCACACCAAGGTCTTTAACTGCTTCCTTATTGTGATTGTCTCATTATTAGGTCCCCTATATGCATATAGGTTTCCTTCTCTGTCTCCATAATTTATTGATTCAAATTTATCAGAGTTAAATACCATCCTATTTACCTCTGCCCAATCATATACTTTGTTAAGGTCTCTTTGTAGAGCGTTCCTATCTTCATCACAAGTAATTTCTCTACTTATTCTTGTGTCATCAGCGAAACTACTCACTACCGAATCCTTAACATTACTGTCTATGTCTTCAATCATAATAACAAACAATATTGCAGCTAGCACCGTACCTTGTGGCACACCGGATATTACCTTGGTTTCATCCGATTTCTCATCATTTGCAATAACTTCTCATCATTTGCAATAACTATCTGTTTTCTGTTGTGTAAAAATTCTTTTAACCATCTTCCTACTTTATCCTACGACATTGTGTTTTCTAATTTCTTTGCTAATATATTATGGTCTACTTTGTCAAAAGCTTTTGCAAAGTCTAGATAAACCACATCTGTTTCATTTCCGCTTTTCATATTTTTGAATATGTTCTCACGGTGGATTAACAGTTGGGTTTGTGTACTTTTTCCGGGTACGAAACCGTGTTGTCCTATATTAAACAAATTATTTTTTATTAAATGTTTCATAATATTTTTCTTCATTACCCTTTCATACACTTTCATAATATGTGATGTTAGACTCACAGGCCTATAATTACTTGCCTCTAGTCTTGATCCACTTTTGAAAGTAGGGGTGATATATGCTAATTTGTGCTCATCATAAATCTTGCCTGTATCTACACTTTGTCTCAATAATATTGCAAGTGGCTTTGCGATAGAATGAACTACTTTCTTTAACAAAATAGCAGGGACTCCATCAGGCCCTGCAGCAGCTCCATTTTTAATTTCATTAATTGCCTGCACAATATCAGCTTCATTAATTTCTATGTCAGCTAAATATTCACTATTTTCGTCCCTTACTTCTATATCATTATCTTCATTATCCATTCTAGGGGTGAATTCTCTCTTATATCGTTCTGCCAGTATGTTGCAAATTTCCTTTTTTCATTCGTTAATCTCCCTTCAATTCCCAGAGGGCCTATTTCTATTCTTCTTTTATTCATCTTCTTCGCATATGAGTATAATAGTTTTGGGGTTTTGCTTGATATTTAATAGGGTTTTTTCTTCCAAGTCCCGTTTTTCATTTTCTTTTGATTGTATAATCTTTTGTTCTGCATTTTCTATCTTACTTTTTAGTTTCTATAACCTTTCCATGCATTTTTTTCTTTTGCAAGACCTTTTTTCCACTTTCTGATTTTCTGGAACAAGATCCTTCTGTCTCTTGTGATGCATGAATGATGTTTTACTTTTCTTCTTCGGTATATATTTATCCACTATTTTCTCCAATATTTTATATAATATCTCCGTATTTACCCTTATGTCATCACTTACGAAAATGTTATCCAATCTTTGTTTAATTCTTCATTAATTTCTGACCATTTATATTTTTACTGTAGAAGTTGTATTTTCCATATCCTTCCCACTTTTTCATTTCTTGCTTATCTCTATTTTCACTTGCTTTGGAATGAACTGTTAATTCTATGACATTATGGTCTGAAATACTCGCATTATAAACTATTATTTCTTTAACATAATTCATCTCGTTCACAAATACTAGGTCTAAAGTATTCCTTTCTGTTGG
>NC_061103.1:2973979-3010746 GCF_015104395.2 Macrobrachium nipponense | reverse complement strand
GAAAATCTTCTCCAACCTCGCGTGAAGAAACCTGCTCCTGCCGCTGCGTCCTGCGTCCTTCTGAGCTCCGAGGTTGCGTCCTGCGTCCTGTTCCGGAAGCTTGCTGTCCTGCGTCCTGCTCCGAAAAACTTGCGTCCTGCTTCCTGTTCTCTTAACTTGCGTCCTGCGTCCTGCTCCCGTAACTTGCGTCCTACCCGAGACTCCGAAGCCTGACGAGAAAGGCGGCCAACCATCATGCGTCCTCTTAGACGACTTGACTGGGAGAGATGCGTCCTTACGCCTTGTAGGAGGAAGTTCCGATGTTCCCCACGATTTAACCAAATCGGCTAACCTTCCTTGCATCTCTTCAAGGAAGTTCCTAGTCTCTGCTTCCTGGCGTGAAGTCTGAGCAAGCGAGAAACAAAGACGAGACGGATCATCAACACGAGAAAACTTCGATCTTGAGTTCTACGATAAGGGGAAGATATCGGAGAGCCTGCTCCGTATTCCGAAGGAGAGTTCCTATCCCGAGAACCGTCGTACACATGAGGTCTTGCGTCTTGTCTTGACTTAAAGGATCTCCTCCTTTTAATCGGAACCACCTCTTCCTCATCACTAGAAGAGAAAATCTCGGGACTACTCCACCGTTCTTGCGGGTAACGCTCATCTTGAGAAGACGTAGTCTATGCGTCCTCTTCAGAGGACGCGAAACTTCCGCATAACGTCCATACTGCCTGACGCAGCACTATCTGTCGAGGAAAGACACTTCCCAAGTGTCGCCTTTTCTATGGCGCACTGCTGCAGCCTGGGACACAACAGGACTGCCTGAAGGGACGACTGATCGTAAGGGAACCCCTCTCGCCTCCCTTTCGACTGTCGACATGCCTTCTCCCTTGGGTCTGGGAGCTTGGCAGAGGTCTAGGTCTAGGAGCACGAGTGAGACGATCAGCCGCCCCCTCCACTACTACGACACTTTCAATCGTACCCACTTTGTCTGTAAGACGCTGAATCTGATCGCCCATTGACGCAAGGGCGGCAAACACTTTCACAATATTATATCCTCAGAAACAGCAGCGGGCGCAGGAGAGACCTGAGGAGAAGGATTAACAACTTCTACTTGGGAAGAAGGGGGAGAAATAACAGAATTATTCAAGGCCTTACTAGAAGAACCTGACCTCTCACTCCGAGACACCGATCTTCTTACTCTATCCTTTCAAGTCTCTCAACATATTTGGTGAAAGTCTTCCATTCTTTCTCATTTAAACTTTCACACTCATTACATCTATTGTCCCAAGTACACAAAACCTCTCTACACTTCTTACATAGTGTGTGAGGGTCTACCGAAGCTTTCGGTAGTCTCACCTTACACCCTTCTTTCATACACAACTCGAAATAACTATACCAGAATCAGACATTCTAATAACTTCCAATCGCGATTGCCATCCAACTTTCCAATACGATACCCAATAAACCATCCAAGTACAGCGAAAGTCAGCTAACGAGTTTCGAATTCTAGCAGGGAACCAACAACGATGTTGCCGGTTCAGTGGCAGAAAAAAATCTGACGAAAATGGGAATGATTCCGAGCACCAGCGCCACGGAGCGGCGGGGTGGCGATCACCTGAACTACCAGTGATCTAGCGGTTTGCCGCGAGTTTTGAAATTCTGCCAGTGCGAACAGAGAATATAGCTATATATATACCTGCCAGGTAAGTGTCATACATGAAATTTCAAATTAAAGACTAGTGGTTATGTTTACGAGCGATTCAGCAGTATCTTACAAGAAGACACTCTGGGGTATCATAGTATTAAAATTCTTTTTGAATCTAAGCAAAAGGAATAAAATTGCAAAATAAATTCTGTTAATTTATGTGAAAGATCAACTTTAACTGATTAATTTAAGAGTAATGAAGGCCAATTTCAGAATATTTAGAGACAATTTCAGAGTATTTAGTCAATTTCAGAGTATTTAGAGCCTCACTGTAAACACTTGTAAAAGAAACCCCCTCCACACATGATATCCTGATGAACACTAATTCCTGTTCTTGAAGTCACAGATCCCATGTTTTGCTTGCAACGCAGAATAAAGCTTTTCTTGAGATGATTAGAGGACTTGATGTACATTAAAAGGTTCCTACCTTAACCTGAAAAAAGATTTCGAGATTAATTACTGTACATAAGTCCTCGGGTTACGCTGGTCTCGACTTACGATGTTTCGTGGTTACGAACGCGCGTATAAAAATATAAAAAATAATATTTTGCGTCGTTCCGTCTTACGCGGTTTAGCGTCGTAAGCAACGTAAACAAACGCGAACTAGTTTCCGGGCGCGCACGGCGGAAGAATACGCTTTGTGGGGGAGAGGACGGCGTCGCTTCGCTACGCTCATTCCTCGCCCATACGCCATTTTGGTTGTTTACATTGCCTCTCTCTCCCTCGTGTTGTATCGTTTTTGTAACTTTTTGCTCTTTGTTTATGGCTCCCCAAGCGCAAGGCGGACTCTTCTGATGGTAGTGCATCGAAGAAAAAGAAAGGCCATCACCATGGAAATTAAAGTGGACATTATAAAGCAATCTGAGAAGGGAGAAACGCCAACAAACATTGGCCGCTCACTTGGCCTTAGCCGTTCGACCGTTGCTACCATTATCAAAGATAAAGAGCGCATCGTTGAAACATGTGAAAGGATCTGCTCCTATGAAAGCGACAGTGATAACTAAGCAGCGTAGTGGTCTAATAATTGAAATGGAAAGGTTTATTGGATGCTTTGGTTGGAAAAGACCAAAATCAACGGCGGATCCCAGTCAGCCTTATGGTGATTCAGGAGAAGGCGAAAAGATTGTATGTTCTGCCTCACCTCAAGAATCACCTGCCTCAGCATCTCCAGCAACTTCTGGAGGTTCTTTTTCTCTTCACTAACCTCCCCCAGTCTCTCCAGCACCGCAGCTTCCTCTCCAGTGTGCAAGCCAATCAAATTAATAAAGGTAAGGAATTGTTCTCTCGTTGTTATTAGATAGGTATTTACATTCCAAATCATGTGGTATTTTTTCAATGAATTCCGACTTACGCTGAAAATCGTGTTACGACGCATCTTAAGAACGGATCAACGCTCGTAACCTCCAGGACCCCCCTGTATTATACTGAACTCAAATCAGCACCCAATCAAAATCAGTGGACACCCCATATTCACAGGGGAAGGGTACCACACCTCCCAGAAAATAGCTAATATCCATTAATTTTAAAATCTCTATAAATGCTTAGAACTGCCTAGTAGTTTGATAGTTCAAACACAAAAACTCCTGTAAAAATTATTATACCAGAGTACTTTAATAGTTTCATCACAAAAAGTGCATTTAGTCATGAAAATTATATGAAAATACTGTAATTTATGAATATTTCTCAATGAAAAACCATGCATAGGCAAATTTTCCAAGCATAATGTGTATATGTTCCAAAGAACAATCAGCAAATAGTTGAGCCTAAGAATTGTGAGCCTGCAAATAGTGGGGGTTGATTGTATTAACTTAAAGATTCTATATAGTACTTTAAATGTCAGTAACTAGGAAACTTATTTGCTATACTAATGTCACTCATTAAAAACTAGCAACTAGACCTACACTTAAATTCACGTACCATTCACCAAGCTGAGCTTCTACAAAATGCTTAAATATAAAAAATAAAAAATCCTTCTGTCAATGAGTGCCTGAACAAGATTGTCCTTAGAAATGCTTACTTGGCGTTTACAGTACTGAATAATGTTTACTTTTGCAAATATTTTACATATGGGGACAACTTGATGTTCAAACCTGGATACCATCAACCTTTAACTGAATATTACTTGAACAGCTTCCATCACTTTAATGCCTGTAGACCAGTCATGTGAAGAGTTTCCTTCTGAACAAGTCTTGCTTTAAGGTCACCTGGAAAAACAATTTAACTTAATTATCAGTTTTACGGCTGAACTACTGATTTGTATTAAGAAAAGCCTTTACTAATAAGCCCTATGTGAAACAATGTATCAATATTTAACTACCTATTATACTGATAGGCATTCAATTCCTAGGAAAACATTTATTTTATAAAGACTATGATTTTAACAATTGAAGCAGAGAGAAAGTATGGTCAAAAGTGTAGCTTTCTGTGATAAGTGTCAGTTAGTGAATTATTCTAACTCTTAATGCTTTTTCCCCCTTATTTTACAGGGGCCACAGTGCAATATTACTTTTCTGAGATAAAAATGTTAAAAAATAAAGCTATGAAAGACTATTTCAAATAGATCACATTCACAAATATCTTTGAAAAACAAATTTTAATACTTGCACATTAACTGGTACTACTGCCAATTCCAAGGAAACATAGAGTATAGGAATATAAACTTAACTTTAAACTAGTGGCTATTTAGTCCTTAAGTCTTCATTGTAATCGTAATATTTGGTATAAGTTCAATTCATCTCAATGTCTACCAAACAGGTTCCTGTATTTTCCATTACAACACATCATTCAAATCCAAATTCGGTTCTCCACCTATTAGTTTTTCTGCTACAACCTTTGCCCACTGGATTTTGCATGTGATGGCAGTTATACACATCTGGAAGGAAAAATTGGACTGTTGTTAATCCTAAAAGTCACAAACTTAAAGGGAACTGACATAGATAAGTGAATGGCTTTGGAATATGTTGACCTTCCTCTAAACTAAGTAGAACATTACACTTTAATGAACTTTTGTTTCATTTATGCTAGCTTGTTCTTCAGAATTACGCATACACAAGAGAATGTTAATGCTTACCAGAGGAAACCAATATAAAGATAAAATGATAACTTTGGAAGGCTTACATTGGAGTAAATAACTAAGATCCTACAAAACTGCCAAGAAAAGTTGACTTCTTGGGGAAAGCTACAGACTAACAAGGTCTTTAAAAGTGTTTTTAAATCCCAACGGTTCTTGAGAAAAAACAAAGTACTTAACAGATGCATTTGACACTAAATTAAAACTGAAAAAAAATATTGTAAAAAAAAGGCATTTATTTTTAACAGGAAGGTGGATGCAGCTTATGCTAAACTATAATAAGCATACAAAACTATGGCAAGAATCCAACAGCCTAAGCATACTTCAACCACCTTTAAGTGTCATGACATAACATCACTAGCCTCATGACCAAATGTGTCAAAAGGTATATTTAAAACAGATGAGTCATTCAGATTAATTTATCTCTTGTTAAATTCCAGTCAAAGGCAGTGAGAATGATGATGGTACCAAATTGGTTGTTGCCTTATGTCTCCATCAAGACAGTCAGATCATGTAAATTGTGCAAAGCCATTTGCAGCTCATCTTTAAAGATATTAGGTTGTTAAAGACCTCATAAAAATAGAGTTACTGGCCTAAAGATGAAATTAATTATGAATACCTGTTACAATTAACATCATTTGCCTGTGTCTCATTGTTTGCTGTTATCAAAATATCAACTAAAGATGCCACACTTTCAACACAACTGGTAATCAGTGTGGAATGAAGCCATATTGTCTATGCTGAAAGTATAACTGAAACTTTCATGTATATTTCATTAAGTTAAACAAAAGAGCGAGGTTGCATGATGACCTGTTGCTGGCTTCAAAGGATACTAGGGTAAAAAACCGCATGGTACAGGGGTGTGAACCATGTACGATCAATGTGTACAACCCAGGGAAAAAGTACATTCTAAACGCGTCCTGACACCGGAGTAGAGGTCTTTAGCTCCGTTTCTCACCAACAAGAAGTCGCGTCTGATGCCCATCTCCGATGTCAGGACGCGTTATAATGTACTTTTATTGGGGTTGTACACACTGATCGTACATGGTCCACCCCTGTACCATGCGGTTTTTTACCCTAGCTACTACACATTCTACAGATGATGCCTCAGGAGAAGGCTACTTCATACAGTTTGTTGTTTTACTGTTCTGCAAAACAACCTATAGGGTAAAATACCAAATGGCTGGCCTTTACCGTAGCGCGACCACCTTCCCGAAAAAGTACTTTAACACATCCTGTAACCCAGGGTAGACATTACTCAAGAGCTAGCATCCGTCAAAGCAACACCTCGAGAACCTACTTTCCTCTCGAACTAAGTTTTTTCTCTTGAAATAAGTTTTTTCTCCCAAGTCACAAATTAAGGTCATCATTTCCGATTTTAATTTTTCCTAAAAATATTTTCGCAACATCTTGAAAAATACAAGTAGTTGAGAATCATTAGAACCTGTTTTTCAATGTAATAGTATAGGTATTCTGCTGACCGTTCCCCACATCTAGCCTAGGTACCCCACAACCTAACCTAATCTACAGGACCATAGGCTACCTAAGTCATCAAGTAAAATGTAGGGGCGTAACTTCCTGTGGCCTAATTAGGCTATACCTAAGACTGGTACACTTGGTTTCCGATTACTAGGTACCTATAGGTAGCTAGGCCAGGTCCTAGGTACTAAGCATTGCTACTAGGAGTCCCCCTCTTGTTACTTAGCCTAAGATACCTACTACTAGTACCTACCTAGTATATAAAATGTAGAATGAATTAGGTTAAGTGAACATTTCTGATGAAAATAGACATCATATTCGACAAAATGACACAAAATTTTAACAAAAGTAACATTTTTCAAAGCCTGCTCACCTTCCAAGCCAGTTTTCCAGAGGTCCTCATCTCATTACGCAATATTTTCCAGATTTTGGACACATTACCAAGTTCATTGATGCGACGTAACACCAAGATTGCAATCTATATTCTTATTTTTCTGACGTATCCTTCTTTCAAGTACGTCACATCACACTTACACATGAATTCTCATATCCACGCTACCACATCACTCGATGGAAATCTTTAAATTCCTTCTGTAAATGGAAGAAAATTCTTTACTTGTTTGGAAAGGTAACGGTGTTAAGTTTATCACTCTGGCGATCAGTTTTGGACTGTCAAGTTGCCCAACACTCAACACTCAACAGGTTCCAGTAATATTCTTCCAGACTTCCAGAGTCCAGACTCGAGACTGTCTTAATTCATTTTGTTATTTTGAATTAATTTATATTAAACCTTTCCGTGTATGTATAGCCATAACATTTAAAAAGTTTATTAGTTATTAAAATCCGGCGATCGGCTTTGGACTGTCAACTGGTTCCATACTTCCAGTAATATTCTTCCAGTTCTCCAGACTCGAGACTGTCTTAATTAATGTTGTTATTGTTTAAAATTAATTTATATTAAAACTTTCCTTGTAGATATAGCCATAATATTATTACTTATTAGTTATAAACTGTGGAGATCGGCTTTGGACTATCAACAAGGTTCCAAACTTCCAGTAACTAATATTCTTCCAGACTTGAGACTCATAATTTCGAATAAATCTATATTAAACCTTTCCCTCTAAGTAGGTATAGCCATAACATTATTAGTTAATTAGTCATAAACTGTGCTCGATTTAGTATGATATTATTGTGCTCCACCAAGACCACCGAGAATAGAAGGCCTGTTCGATTACCTGTTTGACTTTTCTCTCTGGATGACTTTCGACTGCAATATAAATGCAGTCGGCATCCTAGGTAGAAGCAGGGTTGCCGTTTTGAGGAATTTCGTCTATTAGTGTGGGCGGCTTTTTGGTGACATCTGGCAACCCTCCGTGGATTTTCAGACCACAGGCCACGGCACTGAAGAAAAAAATTCTTCACTTTGCCTTTTTATGTTTTATTATGAAAATAAAGATATGAAACATATCCTGCTTATTTCTACAAATGAATTTTATTGAAATCCTTTATTTTTCTTCGTCAAAAATACTTTATATTAAGCTAGTGACGTGTAGTTTTTTAACATCACGGAAAATAATTCTATATCGGAAAATACGCATTCTAACCATTAAATCATAAAGTAAAAAAATCTGATGAACTGCCTATGGTAACACTGCTGAAAGACAATGTTGTGAAGAAAAAACGGCATCACTGGGTAGGAGTTGTGAGCAACAATGTCGGGTACAATATAAAGAAAGACTGGTTTAGCCTACATTGAATTTTAGTAGGAATTCATGTCAACCAATGCTTAACATAGTCGAATAGGTATAGGCTAGCCAAAGTTAAAGAACTCCCAGTGTAGCCTAGCTAGTGGTGGGGAAATAGGCAAGTTTCCATTGACAATATTCAAAGGCATGGGACAAACCTTTTGTGCCTAGATGGGTTAGGGTGATAAAAAGTAGACTGGCATAGTATTCTAAGGGTTACAGGTTTAAAACAGGAGCCTATATGTAAACGCGATATTAATCTCGTTTTAATTTGGTAAACGTGGAACCCTGAGCGCTAGGCAAACTGATACACTCAATCCTCTCTCTCTCTCTCTCTCTCTCTCTCTCTCTCTCTCTCTCTCTCGACAACCCCTCTCTCTCTCCATTCTGACAGGTAATCAAAATGAGAGTCAAAGTTATATCTCTCTCTCTCTCTCTCTCTCTCTCTCTCTCTCTCTCTCTCTCTCTCTCTCGTCTCTCTCTCTCTCCATTCTGACAGGTAATCAAAATGAGAGTCAAAGTTATATAAAAAATAAATGTTTATTTAACAATGGAAAGATAATAATCCAAGTCTCACAGACTAACTAACTCAGTTACCCCCCAGCTTTTAAAATGTCTACATCAGTAATTAGTCACACCAATTGTCTCTTTTCCCATACACACAAGTTTAAAGACAAAGTTAACAGCTCAAATGAAATATGACATTTTACAAGCAATCAACAAGCCACCCTTTTGGCTAAAGGGATATAACACTTACCCATCTCCAGCCTGGAATCTCACTCACAGACAAACAAAAACTCTTTGGCACCCACCATCGTGGCTCTGCCTTTCTCCCACGGATCTCTGTGCAAGTCTTTCCATAGACTTGGCTAAGGATGCCATTATCAAAGGAAGAGGCGCACATGTACATACGAATGCACACTTCGTCAATGCCCCACGTTACTGGTTACAACCAGTTTCTCAAAGGCACTTGGAAAAGACCCATGAACTTGTGAACATTGACCCGCTTAAACTATGCATCAGAAATTATTTATCAGCTTTCTCAGGCCATTGCTTCGGACTCTTGTCTCTATGGGAAGTTAAAAGTGAACAGTCTTCACATTCCAAGAAATGTCACAATGAACATATTAAATATATTATTAATTATAACCCCTGTCACATGTATTAAAAATTTCACTAACCTAACTTATCCTCATTGCATTACTAGGTTTCAGTGCTCATATATACACGTAAAAATATTAAAAGACCATCTTTCTTCTTCCACAGGTAAAACTTCAGTACAGATTAATGAAATGCCATACTTATGCTACAATGCCCTACCTACAGTTAAGCCTAACTGTACAGCACATGCATTTTTCATGTCGCTGAAGTACGTCACTTAAAGGTGGGTACACATGTGCGAACCGAACCTTGTATTGTAACCGATTCTTGTAACAAAAACGCAAGTGTGGACGGTTCCTCGAACCGAACGCGAGGTTCGAGGCTTTCGTCGCCCTCCGTCCCGCCAATTGTCGGTTTTTGGGCCCGAATCAAAGGGAGGTCTCTATGAACGTTACGCCATGTGTGGACGGGACCTGTATTACACGCGTAACAACAGAGGTTGCTGAAACTTGTTAACACCGACTATGAACAAGGCCGTCCATAGTAGAGTCCCTTGTTTTGGTCAGTCAGTACGTATATGTCTACCATGGCTGATTGATGTGACGAAGGAGGTCCCTTCAATTTATTAGTTATTACGAAGAACAGACTTTACTGTGGCCAGAAACTTCTTGGAATCTCATGTCAGCGAGTAATTCCCGACCACTGTATTCTACCCTTCTAGTATATAACCTTGATTGCCATTATCTTCTTTTATTTCGCTTCTTCTTCGTTAAATAATGTATATAAATATACGCGGCAGCTGCTACTTGCATGGTGGCCATCGTCGGTAAACAACCCGGACAGAGACAGACTGGTGATCGCAGTGGATTGAAATGAAGTTAACGTGGTTACGGTGGTTCGTTCCGTCCTCTACATTTGACACCTTGTAACCGTATATGCGTAACTCAGTTACACATACAAGGTTCGGCTCTCACGTGTGTACCCACCTTAAGAAATCACAAGATTCCTACAGAGGTTCATGATACAAATACGATTAAGCAGATATTCAATAACTCCAAAGAGCTGATACTGCTGAATGTATTTCTAACACTGCAATATATATATATATATATATATATATATATATATATATATATATATATATATATATATATATATATATATATATTGCATTGCTGTTATAAAACTAGTTATTTCATTTTTGGCAATAATTTTAGCTCTAGTTAATGACTGAATAAATTTGATTATTCATCAGAGCTGGTAATATTGTGTTTTTGTTATACCTATAGTAGTTGTTCCCCTCAAAGTTACTGTACCATCAGGAGAGTGTTTTTTTCAAACAGGTCTGCCCATCAAATTTTCTTATGTACATTAAGAGTGAATGTAAATCATTACTATCCAATGACAAAATAGTGATACTGATGGTGGAATGAAACTCACATACTTAATACCACATTTTCGTTATAAAGGCAAAAATATTGTTGGTTCAGCCTTTGGCTATAGTGAAGCTGCAACAGGTGCATTTTACTTTATGTTGAACAGGTAAAGTTAAGTTGCACAAATTCCCAATTAAAGCATAAAAGCTGATGGTCTGCACTGCACACTGAAGAAGGTAATTATAGGCTTAGAAAAAATCATTTTTACAGTGTTTTGCATTGTAACATCATAATGCTATCATTGGGAAAGCAACGTCCTATTTTCCCAGCTGTCTAAAGTGTATCCTCACCCATTTCAGAGTAACAAATGCCCTTTTTCGTGTGTTTCAGTAAAATTGTTAAAATATTTCAGGAATAATTGGCATGGCCAAAAGGTTATAAATAAAACAATGTAGTTAACTCAGTTTGATGTCAATAATTTGGAAAACGAAATTCATTATGCACCATTCAGCCCTTTGAAAAACTTCATGATATAGTAGATGTTTACTCAATGAACATTCATATAAACTAACATTAAAAGCATTATCTCCCTACACCTTTGAGAAACAAAATGTTCATCTCGTTTTATAAATATCCAATGAATATATCGTTCAAGCTTCACTAACTATTGGAAAAAATCACTCCCTTTTTATTCAGGATGCAAATGTCCCAATTCTACATTTGGTCTACAAATTGAGAAAGTTTGAAAATCTAAATACCAAATAATGACTATGTAAGAGAGAATTATTTCATTCACATATAATAGAAAGAACCATATTTTATTTTATTTTTTTTTTTTATTTTTTTTTTTTATGTAAACCTATGCACTGCTGTTTATTCTTTGGTAGACTGTATTGTAACTAAAGATTGTTTGTTCCGATACGTAATACAAACCCTCGGTCCTTTAACAATAGGAAGGTAACTAGCGGCAGCTGGGACGGTCGTAAGCTTCGAACAAGGGGAGAACGGTAGTTAACTGCTTGTCCGATCGTGCGCGCGCCCGAGAAGTGAAGAATCACTTTTGCTTTCGGCCGCGGGTGTGAAGGACGTGTTCGTCATCGCTCTCTGCCCGCTTCATCGTCGTATGCTTTGTTTATATTGTGTTTTCTACTAATGGTTTGGTTTGACTTGAAAATGAAACTGTAAGTACACTGTTTTCATTTTCATTACTTAATTATGAATCAACATGGAGCAATCGCCGTAGAGACGGCGATTTCCGCTCTTTTCATGAATTGAACCCTTGAATTATGTCTCGGTGCCGAGGGCGGGCGCACTCGCGCCGAGTCATGTATTTTGGGCGAAAGTGTGTAATTGAAAGATGTAAGTACTCTTTTTCATTATTTTTTTGCCCTGTGCGTTCGTTGCCGAGAGCTTGATTGCGCTCGGCAAGAGCCTCTTATTTTGTATGAATAGAATGCAATGAAAGTGGATTCGCAATGCAGTTTTCTTTTCATTTTCATTTATTAATTGCATCAAATTTAATTTTGGATCAATTTCCGCTCTTACCCGGGAATTAATCCTTACGTTTTATTGCTGTGAAAGTGAAAATAGCAAGTGCAGTATTGTTCATTTTCATATATATTTATGATAGCATCATATTATTATGGATCAAGTTTCCGCTCTTACCGGGAATTGATTTTTCCCTCTTTAAGTTCTATGAAGTGAATCGCAAGTGCAGTATTCTGTTTCATTTTCATATTACTTTTCACTGCTGTGCGGGGGTAGGGGAAGCGAAGGTCTGCCAGGAAGTCGTCGGAAAGCTCTCCCGCGACTCCCTTGGTATCCGATTCTTCGTCTTCTTTCCTGCCCCCCCGCTCAGCTTCCTCGTATTTTGTTTTGGGGTCTTCCTTCCGTTCGGGTGGGTGGGGGCATGTCTCCCCCCCGTGCGTGAGGGAACCCCTCTTACTAATCTGTCTGTGCTACCGCAGGTGCTACAGCCGTGGGAGACGACCTTGGACAGGTATGGACCACTGCGGCTGCAGGGCGTGCCTAGCATCCACGATCTGCTGCAGAGTCTAGCGAGGTCTGGGGCGGTGACCTTGGAGTGGTCTCCACTACAACCTTCACGGCCGCTTATGCTGCTTCCCCCCGCTGGTCTACACTCCCCATGCTGTGTCGGTGACGCCGTTCTGCCGCTTCTAGGGCCGGTCGCCGCCGTACCGAGGAGGGGTATGCCGCCGCCGCCTGTGTTTTTTCTTTCGTGTTGCCTGCCCCAGACTTCCGCTGTTCCAGCAGCTCGCCCCTGGACCGGCCGCCAGTACCACGCTGGCTGCCGATGATTCTACGAGGCGATGGCTGGGCCTGCCGTACCTGTCGCTGATGTGGTTCCCGCTACTGGCTTGGCTGTCCCTTCTGTGTTTACCGCTGCCGCTGTTCCTGCCGCTCCTGAGCTGGTTGCTGTTCCTGTCGCTCCTGGTTCCTGCGCCTGTCCATTGCTGGTCCTGCCCATGGGTGTGTCTTCCCCAGTCCCAGGTCCTTCCGGACAGGTGGCAGTCGGGCCGTGTTGCTTCGGCAATAGGCCCGACTCCGGCTGGATGGAGGACCTGACGACTGTCCTGCGTGAGCTGACGAAGAAGAGGAAGGTGTCATCTTCGTCTGTTGCTGCCTCTTCCCCTTCGACTTCTAAGGCCCATAAGCCGAAGAAGAAGAAAGGCTGCCTCCCCCCCTAAGAAGTCTCCTTCGGGAACTTCTAAGGGCCCGTCCCACCTCGGTGGGACGGGGGGTCCTTCTGCTGGTCCTCCTGCTCCTTCGGGAGCGGGGCCCGTCTCCCCTTCCGTAAGGAAGAGATAGACGGGGACCAGAGGAGTATCGGTTAGCTCTGGTACTTCCTCGCCTGGTGCTAGCGGCGATGCCGCTACGCCAGGTTCCGGCTCGGTCTCGTTCGCGGGAGATCCCGAGTGTACGCTCTCCCTCGGGAGACCGTGCAGCCAAAGTTTCGGCGCCAGAGTTCGCTCGGCGCCAAGACCACGGCACGGAGCAGAAGGCTGGCGAGAACCGCTCAGGTGACTCTCGCCAGGCCAGCGGCCGCTCTCGCAGCGACCAGCTGGTAACCGGGTTTTGTTATTCCCCCTAAGAAGACTCCTTCGGGAACTTCGAAGGGCTCGTCACATTCCGGTGTGACGGGGGGGTTCTTCTGCTGGTCCTCCTGTTCCTTCGGGAACGGGGCGCCCTCTCCCCTTCTGAGAAGAAGAAGAAGACGGGGAGAACCAAGGGTGTGCTGGCTACCGCTGGTACACCCATCGCCTGGTCTTGGCAGCTCTGCTGCTAAGCAGGTACCCGGCTCGGTTTCTCGTCCGCGAGAAGTTCCGAGTGTACGATCTCCTTCGGGTGACCGTGCAGCCAAAGTTAAGACGTCTGAGTTCGCTCAGCGTCATGACCGAGGCACGGAGCAGAAGACTGTCGAGAGCCGCTCAGGTGACTCTCGCCAGGCCAGCGGCCGCTCTCGCAGCGACCAGCCGTTACCTGGATGGACGTGACGGTCTCTGACCGGCCACGGGTTGAGGCTGGGAAGAGGTCCCCCAGGTCCCCTCGACCGACGGTACCAGCCTCGGCTGGTACCAGCGGTTTGACGTGCCGCGAGGACGCTCACCGGTCTCACGGCGAAAGCGAGCTCTGCAGGTCACCTGACCGCCGCTCCCACAGGGACCGGGCGGATACGGTGACCAGCAGCAGCTCGTCTGACGCACGGGACCGGGTCGACGTGCTCAGTCGAGCCGCTCGCCACAGGTGAGCGGCACGGCCAGGCCTGCAGATCGATCCCCACCGCGGGTTGGTGATCGGCTGCAGCCCCCCACGCCAGCGAGCGGGGGGGGGGAGCGTCAGGTCTGTCTCTCCACTACCTTCAACTTCCTCGGACTACACCGGGAAGAGGCGATGGTTAGCTAGGTAGTGATCGTGAGAGGTGGCGCCGCTCACGTGTCCCGTCCACGACGACGCACGTGCCACGTATGGTCTTAGGACCAACCAGGACGTACGCGCAAGTGATTGGAGGCGACCGTCAGGGGGAGAGAGGGGGGTAGCGTCAGTTCTGTCTCTCCGATACCTTCAACTTCCTCGGCATACGCCAGGAAGAGCGAGGTATATAGGAGTGATCGTGAGAGATGCGCCGCTCACGATCCCGTCACGACGCCGCACGTGCCAGGTTGGTCTTAGGACCAACCAGGACGTACGCGCAAGTGATTGGAGGCAACCGTCAGGGATCTGTTTGCTGGTCCTTCTTCTGAAGGAGGAGGGTCCTGGGAGCTGCTCTTGTTGGAGGGACTGGACGGTCCTACTCCTCAAGACGCTGTAACTTCCGAGATTCAGAGTAACTTTACCCAGGTTATTGCACTGATTCGTCAGCACAACGACCGGGGGGAAGGATCGCCGCTTCCACCAGCAGAGCCCATGTCTCTGCTCGAGTCGTTTTGGGGCCCGAGAGGGAACCCAAACCGACGGTGGGTATGCCGCGATCGCAGCTTGCCGATTCTGTCTTGAACCAGAGTCTCTCGTCTCCGGACAAGAAGGCTCTCTCAGTTCTGGCCGGTCGATCAAGCTACTTCCACCTCCTCTACTGCGACAGCGGCGTTTCTACGTGTCTTCGGACACCGTATTTAAATACTCCTTCGGTCCTCCTGAGAGGTTTCGACCTCGACGAGGACTGGAATGAGTCGGAGGACGGTATCGGCTCTCTCCTGTCAGGTGTCGATCAGCCCCACCCCAGACGACGTTCACAGTGGCGGCAGACCCTTACCTTACAGTGAGAGTTCGTAACCCTCCTCGGGAAAACGTTTTCCTCCTGACGATACGTTTTCCCAGACTCTGAGAGGCCATCGCCGCAAGGCGATGGCTGCTCCTACTCTTCTCCAACTGCTAGTTCCACTGGGAAGGCGAGCGAGTATCCAATTCTCCCCCATTCCCTCTCTCCTTACGGCTACGAGGGAAAGGGGAAGGATCCTACAGTGATTTCTCTGTAGGATCCCACGTTGGGGACTGCGCTACCAGGGGGGACCTTCGGGTCCTACCTGACGTAAGCCCCGGTCCGTTGAGGAGGGATCCTGCCCCATTCTCGATTTCTACGGGAATCGAGAGGACCACCAGCCGATATCGTTTGACGAATTCGGTGGGGTTTCGCAGACTGCTTAGAATTCTACGGAATTTCTAGCGCATTCAGAGTGTTAGAGTTTCTTACGATCTCCAAACACTTAGGCGAGACCACGGTCCAAAGTGAGCGAGACGAGAATCCCCGATATGTTACACGATAATCGGGAACTCGCCTATGCTCGAATTCCTAGAATTTCTAGCATTAGGAAGAAGACTGCTGCTGAAAGAAGACTATCTCACAGTAGGCGACCAACCTGGAATAGAGAAGAACGGACGGGAATATCCAGTTTGGCTGGAACTATCGTCTTAGTATTCTGTTCACCATTGAAGCTTTCCTTCGAGGAAGACTTCTCCTTCCACTCTCTTTAATAGAGAACGAAGGTGGTCGATCTCCAATCCTTATTTTGTTTTCTTGAAGGAAAGAATTTAGGATGGAGATCGTTGTTCAGAATCCTACAAATATACTACGTATATTAACCTCGCGCGACATGATTCTGCTAAGCAGTTGAATGGTCCGAGGGGTAGGCGCATATCCTGGTTATTCTACGGATTGCGACTTAGACGAAAAGTATTCTAATTGAACTGCAACCCGGGTTGCCTGCAACCTCCCAGGAGTTTCCAGTTTCAATTTTATATACTTATGGTGTTGTCACAACAACGCCATTTAAGCTTTTATATTTACCGAAATTCGTTTCGCTTAAATATAATTGCTCGAGCATATCTTTTTTATGCTCGGTGGTTCTAGCCGAACGCATTCCTTCGTGGAAAGGATTACTTGGCAACTCAGGATGACGATGTCAGCGACAGCTACTGCGTATTGAATTGCCCGAGGCATTTCAGTATCAGCTGCCGCTTTGAGATAGACGGTTGTTTATGTCTTTCTCACCTGCTTTGATTGAATAACAACCGTATCTCTGCCCAACAATCACGGACTTAAGTCTCTGATTAACGGGGATTCTCGCATACATGAATGACCATCTACTGCTGTGAAACGCTAGTATTCATCGTCTTCGGTATTGCGAGAATTTTAAACAGAGATATCTATTCGACTCTCATCTTTCTGTTTACCGCACGGTAACAGAATTCTGTAATAGTCTCTTGCTGCATCGTATCCCGATAATGCGGATGATTTTTGCGGAATCTGAGTTTGTCCTCAAAATATCTTGTATTCGGAGGTGTACAATTGTTCATTGTTCACCCCGGATTAGCAGATGTATTTGAAAGACATCGCCTACTCCCACACCTGCCAGCTCTACTTCCAAACGTTCAGCCCATGAGAAGCAGTTCTTCAAGCGGCTCTCCCCTGTGTTTCATTACTGAAGAACGCCCCGCTTTCATTGCACAACGGACAGCAATGAAATGGCGGTTAGCGTTTTCAGTCATTTGTAAGCACAGGTTTAGAATCTTGAGATTCCTTCTCTCGATTCAGCTGGAAGACGTAGGTTGCATTCATTGCCTACCTTCGTCTTCAACGGTACATAGTGTTGTTTCTCCTTAAGCTGAGATTCAACGTCTATGAGATTTTCTTGCCATCAGGGACCTCGGTCTTTTGAAGGCAATTGACTTTCGCCTTTTGAGCTTATGCATTAAGAGAATCATCGCCGCGCCGTCCGGCATCGGTGACTAACAAATATTTTATTTGTTTGGTCTCTCAGCATAACTCTTTAAAGGGCGAAGGTCACGTGACTTACCCGGATGCTTGACAACTTGCCTCTACTGATTCCGAACCAGTCAGTCGGCAGCTGTCAGAGCGCCCGAGTCAGTTACGAACTATGCTGTGGACTTAGTTCGGTTGTTCCAGAGCAATCATTACTTCGTCTTAATAGCTTGTCAGTATGAGTACTGTACATAACCAAAGTCGAGAAGAGGGATAGGTCATACGACTATTCCCCTTCTTTCGTCTTAGGTAACTGCATGACTTCTCTTGAGAAGTCAAGCACAAAGGGATGGGGATTTGTGACGCTCGATTTTGTACCGATCTTCGTAGCGAAGACTCAGAACCCTTCGGTAACTGACGATTGGTTCGAGTCCTTCACAATACCCTCCCTAATGGACTTCACCGCCTCCGATACGAAGGCTATGCTGCTTTGTCCTGTGAAGTGCGACGGAGCTGTCTGAAGAAACTCGACACCCAGGATGAGTGTGGACGCCTCTTCATCATTCTCTCGCGTTCCGCAAGAACTTCTCCGTGCCGCAGGTAATGAAGGCAGGCGCGCCTGGTCCAACCGGACCGCATGCACCTCCTTCTACCTTCAGGATATTGCCCACAGTTCCTTGGATCTTTTTCCTTGGGAACCGTGGTGGTTGCTCAACACGTTGTGTAGTTAACCCAGACCCTCGCAGGCTGAACAGCATCGAGTCCTGGTGTGACCGTAAGAATGGATGAGGAATGAGAGTGTGACTGGCTCCTCTTCCCATCTTTTTCTTCCCTATACCTTTGGGTAGAGGGACACGGTCGTCACCCTGCTGGGTAAGGACGAGATGCAGGTGAGCTACTCAATAGAGCACCATCCTATCCCTTTCAGTAGGGATAGGAGTAAATATCCACCACTTCCTCCAACAAGGGGGAGGAAGTGGATGCCAAATTGAGACAAACCCATCATTTTATGATTGTCTCTTGCAACAGGAACAAGTTCTTGCTTGCTGGTACGAAGAGATACGCTTGCCTCTCTCTTAGTACTTGGCCCAGAGGTCTGACCATTGATCCTGCGGTGCACACCCCGATCAATCGGACAGAGGTTTGGATCCCTCCCTTGCTCTTACGACCAGGGAGGCACTCCAGGGTTGGACGAACACCAGTCTGTTCACCAAAAAGACTCAGATTCCTCCCACCAAGAAGTGAGTCTTCCTATTGTTAAAGGACCGAGGGTTTGTATTACGTATCGGAACAAATGACAATTTGTCGAAAATTGCATTTTTCCTAACTATACAAACCTGAGGTCCTTTACATATAGTCCCACCTCATGCCACCCCTCACTCTGCAACTTTTTGCATGGGCCTAAAGCAAAAGTGATTCTTCACCTCTCGGGCGCGCGCACGATCGGACAAGCAGTTAACTACCGTTCTCCCCTTGTTCGAAGCTTACGACCGTCCCAGCTGCCGCTAGTTACCTTCCTATTGTTAAAGGACCTCAGGTTTGTATAGTTAGGAAAAATGCAATTTTCGACAAATTGTCATTTTGGTTCAGCATTTTATATTAATCTTATAACTTGTGTTTCGAGTAAGTATTATTTAGTGTACAGTAATTAGTGTAGACAAGAAAATAAGTAAATTAATAACTGGCAGACCAAAAATGATAGATTTTGACGAGGGTTTGTTTATATTTCTTTCGCCTGGCAGCGTAGTTAGTGCTAGCAGCTCAGACCACCCTTGCTTACGTCACAAAACATCAAGCAAGCCTTTTATCTCAGTGGTCTTGGAATAACTAATGTCTATATTTCAATATAATATTTTAAAGAAATTATTGCTTATGCATTAAATGTAAATTAAAGACTGTAAAATTCTATTAGCAATTAGCAGTTAAAATTATAATTATATGTAAAAATAAAAGCACTTTTAATGAAAAGGTCTTTGCTAAGTACGTTTGGTAATACAGGCTGACGAAGGCGCCGTATTTAAAAGTCGTTTGCAACGAAAGATACCATTTCTCAGTGGCGTGGTTGGTTTGGTGTTTGCTTCTAACCTCGGTGGTCGCAGGTTCATTTCCCGGCCATTCCATTGATGAGTGAGAGATGTGTATTTCTGGTGATAGAAGTTCACTCTCGACGTGGTTCGGAAGTCACGTAAACCGTTGGTTCCGTTGCTGAATAACCAATGGTTCCATGCAACGTAAATACACCATCCAAACAAACAACGAAAGATAATAACTTCGAATGTCGTATCATTTTTATCAGACTCTCTCTCTCTCTCTTCGTAACTGATGTCGATGTGATATTTGCGAAGGAAAAAGGAACAGCAATAGCTTTATAACAATTACCCTTCCTTACCTGTCCAGTTCCTAGAAGACGAAGGAGGGACGTATAATTCGAAACCGTCTTTACCTGAGAATTAGACACACAAACACACACACGGTACACTTTCGGATGTTAAATAATCACGAACAAGTCAATAGGTCTAGCCACGGTCTGCTTTTAATAAAGGGGAAATGGAAGTTTCCTTTGCTGCTTGGTGTTCGCGTTCGCGCCATCTACATTTCGAATTATTTAACGGAGTTCGTTCGTATCATGGGCCTGTTTCCACTTTCAAGGAATTTTAAGGTCACCAAGGGGAACTTCAAGAAATTTTACATTTCAGGGAATTTTCAAGGAAGTTTGTTTTTTCCAGGATTTGTCAAGGAATTTTTTTTATTTTTATTTTTCCTTTTTTATTTTTTTATTTTGTTTCTGAGAGTAAACGTGATAAGAAGCATATTTTTTTTTTATTTGTTTATCCCCAATTGTTCTGTGAAATTTACTGTAAGTGCTTGAAATTAGTTAGTGTATTCTACTATTATTTTTTGTTATGTGAATGGCTCAAATTAGTCAAGGCAGAAATCAAGAAAAATTAAATGGCTGTCGAGGAAAAACAAGGAATTTTGGCAGCCCCTACAAGGAATTTTCATTTCAGCTAGTGGAAGCACTCCTGGCAGGAAAGGGGAGAACAAGTCTCAGATAGAGATGTTTGACAGGTTTACGTAAACTGAGTTTATGATGTTATCGGAGAGCAAAATAAGAGTATACTTTCAGCGAAGTAGATGCGCCTATAAGGACAACGCTTTTTCATTATTTTCATTGTACCCAATCATCAAGTCGCGTTGTTCTTACTTCCATCCGATAGAGCGTTCCGCGGCCTTTCCGCCGATGTATAACACATGCAATTCCATTATTTGTACGCCTTAATACATCTAAATGTATGTCTGTAATAAAACACAGATATACTGTCTCAGTCATTTCTGTTCGCGGTGCGAGACTGCACTACCGTAATTCTTTTTTAGGAACACCTCGAACAGAAAAACATTGAAAACCAAGGAAGGAAAGAGAGTTACTACACGTAACATCAGCAGCCGAAGCAGTAGCAGCGACTAAAGTAGCATTAACAGTTGTCGTAGCTTCTTGTACACTGCAACTTTATTGTTTTTCTTGCTTGTTTGTTTGTATGGTGTTTTTTCGTTGCATGGAACCAGTGGTTATTTAGCAACGGGACCAACGACTTTACGTGACTTCCGAACCACGTCGAGAGTGAACTTCTATCACCAGCAATACACATCTCTCACACCTCAATGGAATGGCCGAGAATCGAACCCGCGACCACAGAGGTGAGACGCAAACACCATACCATCCACGCCACTGAGGCGCTAGGTTTTTTTTTTTTTTTTTTGCGCCTCTTTCTCATATGAGTTGGGTTTTCTATGCCCTTTGTCGATTCCTTCAGCTATAGTACTTACCTTTTTGGCTTTCTTCTCTGCCTACTGTTGCAATACCATTAGTTTTTTGTTTGTGGCTTTTATATATCTATATGTAAATTACTTTCGATTTCTATTCTACGGGTGAGCTTTTACCTACTTAAATATAACATAATTAAATTTTAAAAAATTGTGCTGGCTAAAAGAAAAAAAAGTCCCAAAAATTGTGCTGGCTAAAAGAAAAACAATTTCCCAAAAAATTGTGCTGGCTAAAAGAAAAACAATTTCCCAAAAAATTGTGCTGGCTAAAAGAAAAAAAATTTCCCAAAAAATTGTGCTGGCTAAAAGAAAAAACAATTTCCCAAAAAATTGTGCTGGCTAAAAGAAAAACAATTTCCCAAAAAATTGTGCTGGCTAAAAGAAAAAAAAAATGTTCAAAAAAAAATTGTGCTGGCTAAAAGAAAAAAAAAAGTTCAAAAAAAAAATTGTGCTGGCTAAAAGAAAAAAAAAGTTCAAAAAAAAAAATTGTGCTGGCTAAAAGAAAAAAAAAGTTCAAAAAAAAATTTGTGCTGGCTAAAAGAAAAAAAAAGTTCAAAAAAAATTGTGCTGGCTAAAAGAAAAAAAGTTAAAAAAAAAATTGTGCTGGCTAAAAGAAAAAAAAAAATTAAAAAAAAAAATTGTGCTGGCTAAAAGAAAAAAAAATGTCCCAAAAAAATTGTGCTGGCTAAAATAAAAAAAAATGTCCCAAAGAGTTATATTTTTATTTTATGCTTTGCCACAGAATAACAAGACAATCATAAATCATAAAAAAATTTACTTTCTATATAAAGTTACATGCAAGACCTTTCGTCATAATCAGCCACAAAACTTAGCTGCGATCTCTCAATTTCAGACTTATACAGAGAGAGAGAGCATCTTTTGTTTATATGAAAGCCCAACAAGTGTTATAAATTCAAGATTTAACCAAATTTATGTAGGTGAAGCATCATGTGATTTTTACTTGTAAGAAAACACTGGCAACCCACATAACAAACTTGTGATTAATCCCAAAACTTATTTAAAAAAAAAAATGGGTCAAGTCCAAAGATAGTGTATAACTATTTAAAAACTCGTGGAATGACAAAACCTAATAAATTAGAATATATAAGGAACACTGTATAGTTCTACTTAACAGTTTATATATAACCATGTTTAGGCTATTAGCCTAAATACTAAAGTTATTGGAACATTCCAGTTTCAATGACAATCCCACAATCGATAATTGTGACATCCTGAATGTTACCATGTTCTATAGCCTCCTGAAGTACACCGAGGCCATGTTCCACTTGCCCAAAGGCAGCTTCGTCTTCAGCGGTCTCTTCAGGGGGATCTGCGTATCCTCCGTAAGCACCTCGCCTGCTTTCAGTCTTCTGGCCCTTCGTATAGATACGAAACACAGAACTCACATTGCCCTGTTCATAGCGCCCCGCGACAAGTCCAGCCGTGACTGGCACCTTTCGACCAAGAGGTTTTGCATCTATCTCCTCTTTCATATGTTCCAAGAGGGAGGTTCCTCCACTCCCATCTCGATGATCGTAATCTCCTCCCCACAAGTGCTCTCCAGGGCGTCCTTTCCACCACATGCGATGGAATGGTGTTTTACGAAATGATGGTCCCAACATCCAGTACACAAAGCCAAGAACTGGCGTCCTCTCACCGTGTCACCGGTTAGTCTGATGAACACTCGTTCCTTACGCACACCATTCAAGTCTATGTCCAAGAATGTTAGCGATGAGGCCCTATCCAGACAGGTCAGGATGGAATTTAGCTGTAATGGTGAAAGCTGATTAAATACAGTTACACCACTGACATTTTCAACATTGCTGTATATACTAGAGTACATACAGCTGTTCACATACTGAGCTTAACCTAACTGAAGAATGCTAGAATAAAAACTTGCATTTTGTAAACTCACAACTCTTGTTCAAATTGCGGTATCTTGATCAGGTTGGCATACAGAGTCCCTATTGAGCTATTAGCATCAGAGAATTTTAAAATAGATATTTCTGAACTCAAGACAAAAATTTTAACCCTGTATTCTTTACAATTAGACAACCACTTCTGATGTTCTAAAAGTATATATGCTTGCCTTAATCCTCAACATATGAATAAGTAAAAAAAAAAAAAGGAAGTTGAATGTTTCCATAATTTTGACTAAATTTTACTTTCAAAAAATAAACCCTTAAGTGCTGGAGGTATTTTTAGGTTCTAAGATACCATATACCAGAACTGATGTGGTCTCTATTTACTGTTTACTTGATGTAGGTATGACACTTTTTCATTGTCATGTAAGGCTCGATATTCTACCCCAATATCTATTTGGTTGCATATGTAGATTAATTACATAATTTTTAGATACACGTTACTGAATTGTGCTAAGGTCCTGTTATCATTCCTTCTTTAGATACAAATTAATGAATTGTGCTAAGGTCCTGTACCACTCCTTCTCGTTGGCATATTATTATTCTTTGTGGAAACTTTGTCAGTCCATTGTCGACCTCTAAACAAAATAACAGACTTCCAGTCCAGCACTGACTGACTGCACACAGTAACCAAAACCTATTTTCAAATTTACATTTTAATGCAAGTGATGTTGACCCTTCATGTGCACACCAAAGATTAAAAAATTTGCTTGTACTTACAGACACAGCTCGAGATCCTACAGGAACTGTTTTGATTTTCCTAAGGGCATAAACTAGAACGCGGCCTCCATTGGCTTCCAAGTGAGAGTATACGCGTTCGCCATTAACGTGGTGTTGAGCCAAAAGATGTCCACATGGCCTGGCTTCGTTTTCTGCCATGAGTTTCATGAAGACAGTGCAGAGTAAAATTTCCTGAAGGGAAAGGAATTTTGGCTTAATAGACAAATGAGTGGGAAGAGGGCACGTATCATAACCAGCATTTAGTTATCTAAACAATAAGAATATTCTCATTACACAGAGGAAGGCAGCAATACGGTACCAACCTCCTGACCAACTAAATTTAATATGACAATTTGTCCAAAATTGCATTTTTCCTAACTATACAAACCTGAGGTCCTTTTACAATAGGAAGGTACTAGCGGCAGCTGGATAGGTCGTAAGCTTTCGAACAAGGGGTTCGGTAGTTAACTGCTTGTCCGACAGGCGCGCGCGCGCGACTGGTAGGTAAACAAATCACTTTTGCTTTTGGCCCAAGCAAAAACTGCAGAGTGAGGGGTGGCATGAGGTGGGGCTATGTGTAAAAGGACCTCAGGTTTGTATAGTTAGGAAAAATGCAATTTTGGACAAATTGTCATTTGTTCCGACACGGCATACAAACCTTCGGTCCTTTTACAATAGGAAGACTCACTTCTTGGTGGGAGGAATCTGAGTCTTTTGTGAACAGACTGGTGTTCGCCCAACCTTGGAATGCCTCCCTGGTCGTAAGAGCGAGGGAGGGATCCAAGCCTCTGTCCGATTGATCGGGTGTGCACCGCAGGATCAATGGTCAGACCTCTGGACCAAGTACTAAGAGAGAGGCAAGCGTATCTCTTCGTACCAGCAAACAAGAACAAGTTCCTATTTGCAAGAGGCAACATAACGTTATGGTTTGTCTCTTGTTGGCATCCACTTCCCCCCCCTTGTAGGAGGAAGTGGTGGATATTCGCTCCCATCCCTAGTGAAAGGGATAGGATGGGGCTCTGTCGAGTAGCTCACCGGCATCTCGTCCTTATCCAGCAAGGTGATGACCGTATCCCCCTACCCACAGGTAGAGGGGTAGAAAAAGATAGGAAGAGAAGCCAGTCACTCTCTCATTCACTTATCTATTCTTACAGTCACACCAGGACTCGATGCTGTTCAGCCTGCTAGGGTCTGGGTTAGCTAGACAACGTGTTGAGCAGCCACCACGGGTCCTAAGGAAAACGATCCAAGGACCTGTGGGCAACATCCAAAAGGTAGAAGGAGGTGCCAGTGGTCTGGTTGTACCAGACCCCTGCCTTCAGTACCTGCGCCACGGAGAAGTTCTTGTGTAACTCGAGGGAGTGTACTTCTAGGTCATCTTGGTGCTGACGAAGAGTCTTCAACACTCAGCCTGGGATGTCGAGTTTCTTCAGAAAGCGCGGTCGCGCTTTCACAGGACAAAGCAGCATCTCCTTCGCATCGAAGGCGGTGAAGTCCATTAGGGAGGGGATTGTGAAGGACTCTAACGATCGTCAGGAACCGAAGGGTTCAGAGTCTCGCTACGAATTCGGTACGAAATCGAGCGTCACGAATCCCCATCCCCTGGATGCTTGACTTCGCAGGAAAAGTCATGCAATTACCTCAGAGGAAAAGAAGGGAATGGTCGTATGACCTATCCCTCTTCTCGACTTCGGTGATGTCCTGTACCCATACTGGTCTATCCGTCTGCCGCGACGTTGTTGTTCTCGGTAGTGGATAGGACACCGACACTCAATGGTGGGGTGTCGATGGTATGGGTACTGTGACAAAGCCGTTAGGACGAAGAAAAGATTGTTATGGAACAACCGAACTAAGTCCACAGCGAAGTTCGTAACAGACTTGGGCGCTCTGACAGCTGCCTACTGACTGCGTTCGGTAGGAGGCAAGTTGTCCAAGCACCCGAGCAAGTCACGTGACCTTCGCCTTTTAAAAGGGTTATGCCAAGAGGACTAAACAAATAATTTGTTCGTCACCGATGCCAGAAGGCAAGGTGATGACTCTCTTAAGGCATGTGCCCAACAGGCGAAAGTCAATTGCCTTCTAGAGACCGAGGTCCTTGATGGCAAGATATCTCATAGTATAGTTGATTCTCGGGTAAGGAGAAACCACACTATGTGACGTTGAAGACGAAGGTGTACAGAAAAATGCAACCTACGTCTTCACAGCTGAACCGAGAGAAGGATTCTCAAGATTCTGAACTGTGCTACAAAGACTGAGAACGCTAACCGCTATGATTGCTGTCCGGTGAGGATCGTAGTTGCAATAAAAGCGGAGCGCTTCCAGTAATGAAGACAGGGAACTACTGCCTGAAGAACTGCTTCTCATGGGCTGAACATTTGGAAGTAGAGCTGTCAGGTCGGAGAGTAGGCGATGTCTTCTGACATATCTGTTAATTCGGGGCGAGCAATGAAATTGCACACCTACGAATACGAGATATTTTGAAGACAAACTCAGATGTCTGCAAAAATCATTCGCATTATCGCAGTGCGATGCAGCGGTTGACTAGTACAGACTTCTGTTACCGTGCGGTAAACAGAAAGATGAAAGAGTCCAAGAGATATCTCTGTTGAAAATTCTCGCAATGTCGAGGCGATGATCGAGCGTCACAGCAGTAGATGGTCCTTCATTATTGCGAGAATCTCCGTTAATCAGAGACCTAAGTCCATGATTGTTGGGCAGAGATACGGTTCGGTAGTCAATCCAACCAGGGGAGAGAGACGTAACCGACCGTGCATCTCCGAGACCTAGCTGATACTGAGCCGCTATCAGGCAGTTCAATACGCAGTAGCTCTCGGTGACTCGTCATCCTGAGTTGCCAGGTAATCCATTATTCCACGAAGGAATGCGTTCGGCTAGAACCATCGAGCATAAAGAATATGCTCGAGCAATTATATTTAACCGAAACGGATTTCGGTAAATACAAAAGCTGATTTGGTGTTGTCATGACAATACAAGTATCTAAAATCGAAACTGATAACTGCTGGGAGGTTGCAGGCAACCCCGAGTTGCAGTTCAATTAAGATACAATTCGTCTCGGTCACAAACCGTAGAGTTAACTACGGTATGCGCCTACCCCACGGACAATTCAACTGTTAAAGAATCATGTCGCGAGGGTAATATACGTAGTATATTGTAGGTTCTGTACCACGACCTCCATCCTAAAATCTTTTCCCCTCGAGGAATGAGAATAAGGATTGGAGATCGACCGCCTTCGTTCTCTAGTCAAGAGAGTGAAGGAGAAGTCTTTCCCAAAGGAAAGCTTCAATGGTGAACAGAATACCGAAGACGATAGTTCAAGCCAAACTGGAAGTTCCCGTCCGTTCTTCTCTATTCCAGGTTAAGCGGCCTACTGTGAGATACTCTTCTTTCAGCAGCAGTCTTCTCCAAATGCTAGAAAATTACAGGAATTCGAGCATAAGCGAGGTTCCCGATTATCGTGTAACAATTATCGGGGATTCTCGCTCACTTTGGACCGTGGTCTCGCCTAAGTGTTTGGAGATCGTAAAAAACTTGAACACTCTTGAGTGCGCTAGAAATTCCGTAGAATTCTAAGCACTCTGCGAAACCCCCACCGAATTCGTCAAACGATATCGGCTGGTGGTCCTCTCGATTCCCGTAGAAATCGAGAAAGGGGCAGGATCCCTCCTCAATGACCGGGGCTTACGTCAGGTAGGACCCGAAGTCCCCCCCGGTAGCGCAGCCCCTAACGTGGGATCTTACAGAGAAATCTCTGTAGGATCCCTCCCCTTTCCCTCGTAGCCGTAAGGAGAGAGGGAATGGGGGAGGAATTGGATACTGGCTCGCCTTCCCAGCGGAACTAGCAGTTGGAGAAGAAAAGGAGCAGCCATCGCCTTACGGCGATGGCCTCTCAGAGCCTGGGAAAACGTATCGTCAGGAGAAAACGTTTTCCCCTTTTCCGAGGAGGGTTACGAACTCATACTGTAGGTAAGTGTCTGCCGCCACTGTGAACGTCGTCTGGGTGGGGCTGATCGACACCTGACAGGAGAGAGCTGATACCGCTCCGACTCATTCCAGTCCTCGTCGAGGTCGAAACCTCAGGAGGACCGAAGGGGTATTTAAATACGTTGTCCGAAGACACGTAGAAACGCCTCTGTCGCAGTAGAGGAGGTGAAGTAGCTTGTTCGACCGGCCAGAACTGAGAGAGCCTTCTTGTCCGGAGACGAGAGACTACCTGGTTCAACACAGTCGGCAAGCTCCGATCGCGGCAGACCCACCGTCGATTTGGGTTCCCTCTCGGGCCCCAAAACGACTCGAGCCGAGACGTGGCTCTGCTGGTGGAAGCGGCGATCCTTCCCCGAGGTCATTGTGCTGACGAATCAGCGCCGTAACCTCGGCAAAGTTCCTCTGGATCTCGGAAGTCACAGCATCTTGCAGAGTGGGACCGTTAAGCCCTTCGAACAAGAGCATATTCCGAGAACCTTCCTCCTAAGAAGGGGGAACAGCGACAGCCCTCTCGGTCTTCCCCATCCACTTGCGCATACGTCCTGGCCGGTCCAAGAACCGTGCCTGGCACGTAGGGCGTCGTGGTGGGATCAATGAGGGGCGCACCCCTCACGATCACTCCTCAATACCTCGCTCCTCCCGGTGTAACCCGAGGAGGTTGAAGGTACGGGAGAGGCAGACCTGACGCTCCCTCGTTGCTCGCTGGCAGAACCAGCAGGCTTGGAGGGCTGCAGGCCGATCGCTCAACACCGCGGTGGCGATCGAGCTGCAGGCCTGGTCGAACCGTCTCGCTGTGGAGAACGGCTGGACTGAGCACAGCGGCCCCGATCTCGAGTGTCAGAAGAGCTGGTGCTGGTTGCCGTACCCGGTCGCTTTCTGTGAGAGCGACGGTCAGCGACCTGCAGGCTCCACTGTCACAGTGAGACCGGTGCTTGTCCTCACGGCACGTCACGTCGCTGGTTCCAGCCGTGGCTGGCACCGGCGAACGGGAGGACCTCTTCCCAGCCTCAGCCCGTGGTCGGTCCGTGGACCGTCACGTCCCCGGGTAGCCAGCTGTTCGCCGCGAGAGTGAGAGCTGGTCTGGTGAGAGTCGCATGAGCGGCTGTCACCAGTCTTCCAGCCCCAAGTGCCGTGAACCTGACGCTGAGCGGACTCAGAGGTCTGGTTCCTGGCTGCACGGTCGCTGGTAGACGACCGTACACTCGGTACCTCCCGCGAACGAGAGGCCGAGACGGACCCTGATGCAGTGGCAGAACCACTGACACCAGGCGAGGAAGTACCGGTGTTAGCCGGTACCCCTCTGGTCCCCGTAGTCTTCTTCCTTGCGGAAGAAGATACGGGGCCCCGCTCCCGAAGGAGCAGGAGGACCAGCGGAAGGAACCCTCCCGTCCCACCGAGGTGAGACGGGTCCCGAGAAGCTCCCGAGGGAGACTTCTTAGGAGGGAGGAGGCAACCTTCTTCTTCCTCGGCTGTGAAGCCTTAGAAGTCGAAGGGGAAGAGGCGGCAGCCGACGACGATGAAGAAGATGAAGACGACGACGACGACACCTTCCTCCTCTTCTTCGTCAGCTTCCTCAGGACAGACGTAAGATCTGCTATCCAGGGCGGAGCCGGGGCTGCTGTAGCCGAAGCCAGGGCAGCCGACGCACCTGTACAGACAGACCAAAGTCTGGGGTAGTACCACCACGAACCGGGACGACATCAGCAGGTATGGGCATCTCAGGAACAGCAGCACAGCCAGCACAGCATCGGTAGGGACAGCCAGCGCAGCAACGGCAGGGACAGCCAGCGCAGCAACGGCAGGACAGCCAGCGCAGCAACTGCATGGACAGTCAACCCAGAATCGGCAGGTACGGCAGGTAGCACCGGAAACGGACAGGAAGTGGAGCAGCAGCCAGCAACATCCTGGTACCGGCTGGCAGGTCCAGGGGCGAGCTCTCTAGGCAGCGGAAGTGTGGTCGCTGCAGCGCGGCAACCACGAGCGGCGGCGGCACGCCCCCCTCTCGGTACGGCGAACGGCACTTCACAGCGGCTGTAGGCAAGACTGTTACCACGTGAGGCGAGTACACCAGGTGAGGAGGGACGTCGTCACCTGGTTGCGTGGTCACCACTCCATGGGTGACCGCAGTAGGCCCGAGACATAGAACCGCAGCCCCTGGACACTAGCACGCCCTGCAAATGGAAGGACGCCCATACCTCACCAAGGTCCACCCTCGTGGCAGTAGCACCTGCGGAAATAACAGTAGTAGCGATTAGTGGGGGGGGAAGTCCCCCTCGCGCGGGGGGTGAGCCCTCTCCGCCCGAACGAGTGGAAGACCCTAATACAATTGTACATCGGGCACCGAGCGCCCTCCCCCGCGCTCGACGATCGGGCAAGGAGAAGAACGCCGATAACCTCTCCCCCCCCCCAAGGGGAAGGGCCATCTGTGGGAGCTGAGCGGGTAGTTCTCGTTCCCCACCCCGCACAGTACCCATGTACCCAACAACAATATAAGAGCCCGAGAGCAATCGTGCCATCGGCCCGAATGCAAGGGCATAAGGATCAATTCCCTGACTGAGCGGAACTTGAACCAAATAAATATTGATGCAATCAATAATAAGGAATAAAATGAAAATGCATCTTGCATTACGATTCACTTCACAATGAATAAGGGCTCGGATCGAGCGCATTTGCGCCCTCGGTACCGAGCGCAAGGGTAAAAGGATCCATTCCTTACCTTTATGGATCAAGGTTTATGGAAACCTTGATCCATAATGAATTTTGATGCAATCAAAAAATATATGAAAATGAATAGAATACTGCGCTTGCGATTTCACTTCATACAAATAAAAAGGGAAGGATCAATTCCCGGGAAATAGCGGAAACATTGATCCCAGTAAACAATGCAATCTCAATAAAAAATGAAAATGAAAAAGAACTGCACTTGCGATTTCACTTCATTCAAAATAAAAAGGGGAAAGGATCAATTTCCGGGTAAGCTCGGAAACTGATCCAAAATGAGTATTGCTACAATCAAAATAATATATGAAAATGAAAAAGAATACTGTACTTGCGATTCCACTTCCATACTGAATAAGTTTTTCCAACCCAAATATACGCTCGGAGCGAGCGCTCCCGCCCTCGGCACCGAGCATACACAATACGAGGATCATTTCTGGGAAAATGAATTCCCGCACTTACGCCCTTCAGTCCCGGCACTCGGGTAATCGGAGGGCGTGGTGAAACCAAGATCCTTTAATTCACAATTGAATTCAATGGGAATAAATATGAAATGATTGTACTTACAATTCAGTTTCACTAGATAAATAGAAAAAGAAAAACACAATCATGCGAAAGCAACGACGATGAAGCGGGCAGAGAGCGATGATACACGTCCACACGCCAGCAGGCCGAAAGCAAAAGTGATTTGTTTACCTACCAGTCGCGCGCGCGCCTGTCGGACAAGCAGTTAACTACCGAACCCCTTGTTCGAAAGCTTACGACCTATCCAGCTGCCGCTAGTACCTTCCTATTGTAAAAGGACCGAAGGTTTGTATGCCGTGTCGGAACAAATGCACAATTCTGAAGCATTTTTAGGCAACTTATCTTTATACACAAAGACTAAAGGTATTTCCCCTAGGCACTCCCAGAGTATACAGGCAATCTTCCCATGCTCTTAAAATAGGCTTAAGACTGGGGAAGGACAGGAGACCAGAAGGGACAAGTCAGTCAGTGACTGGGCCATCTAAGCTACACAGGTCAGTTCTGGCCAATGTTTACTTAGCTGTCCAAAACCCTGAAGATCACCGTTCCATTTTCGTAATTAAGCAATTCGTCTACCCTGGAGGTGGTTCTGACCCTCTCTCTACTCTTCTTCTCTCTGTCCTTCACATCCAAAAAGGATGTAAGGATGAGAACAAATACAATCTGTGCCCCTTTATAGATTACAAAAAGATATCGGGCCAAAAAGGGTTCACTGTTAGTACCCCTGTGAAGTCATGGCCCAAGGATTTTAGGCAAACCTGAATGCTTGGTGCCAAGTTCACAATGACTCTCAATAGTATTTCATAAGAGGGTATGGGCAGATACAATGAGAGACAGAAGTGCTATGTCAGTTTGGGAGGTGTGAAAAATATGCCACATTCCACACTACATGTAGACAATAAAAACTGCCACCACTACAAAAGGGATCCCAAGTCTGTTCCCTTTTTGTGATCTACAACACACACACATAATTGTCTCAACATAGGCCAACTTACTTAAAATATGGGTTTCATTCTACTGACAATTATTCTCTGTAAACTGACTTCAGCAATTTTGTTCCTATGATTATGTGGTCAATTATCTCAAACAAAAAAAAGTTAATTTCCTTATTAGAGAGAAAACTCAGAGCTTAAAACTTGTACATATACCGTATTGACCTGTCTGAATAAATAACTTGGTTCTAATCACAAAGACAAAAAAAAAAAATTTCTCACAAAAACCTAGAGATGGTGGGTAACATTCATCTTAAGGTTTAAATCGACGGCAAACTGGACATTAGGGGATGACCCCTAAAAAACAATAATAATAATACAACAGCACAAAACCATTAATTCACAAATAAAAACATATCACTCATGGAGTAATTACACAGCTAATGATACCAGTGTCAACACAGTTATGATTATCTCCACGTTATTGATTTATTACCTATTATTTCAAAGCATAAACCAACAAAGAGGAACTATACTGACCTTGGTGATGTTTACCACTTTTCTTTGATCCAGTGTTCCCATTAAATTATCTTCTTGCCAGACCTGAGTCTCCATACATTTACTCTCAACAAGGTTTATAGCTGCTAAGGCCTCTGGCAAGTTTTTTACATTTGGTAGGTCTTCTACTACTGCATTCAAGCCTTTTATTTTCTTTAATCCAACCTCTTTCATCGACTTGACACGTTCCTTTTCTGTAAGTATAGACTCAAAGGCCGCTTGCATCACTAAGGAGAAGGAATCCAAAGATTCTTCATACTTTGTTAATTCAGTCAGTGTGCTCTCAAGTGCCTCCTGTGCACTTTTTGCCCCATCTTTCTGAGCTTTGTTCATTTGACCAAGTGCTTCTGCCTTTGGAATGAGGTAACATTTATTCTGACTGTGTTCAATTTGACCACACCTTTCACACACCCATTTTAAACAGAGAGCACAGTAATGGGATGGTTTTATCCCAATTTCCAGACACCTGCTGCCATGAGGTGACCTTTCTTGAGAAAGTGGCCTATCCCTTTTTCTTGCATTTTTCCCTGGTTCGTCTGAACCAACTGTCACTACCTGTTTGGAATGTTCTGATGATTGTCTACTTAATCTGTTTTCCTCTCTCCTAACATCTGCACTCTCTTCCATATGCATTGCCTCAATAATACCTTGTAGTTGATAATTTGTTGTATAATCGTGAAATTCTCGCTTATCTTCAAACTTTGCTCCACATGTTTTACAACGAGGAGTTCCTTCAAGAAGTCCCATTAGGCAGATGGAGCAAAAACACTGTGGCCACATGGCAAACTCTTTGGGATAAGTTCCTTCAGATTATAAGGGTTTTGGCAACTTGTGCACACCAGTGTTTTTCCTGTCAAAGAAAAAAAGAGAACAGAAAGGGGATCAATCAAATGTGTCTAGCGATAATTATTTATCAAGATCAAAGCAACTGAAATTTAAGAGATTGAAGGCTTACTCCTTGCATTTCTGACAAAAATCACATCTACCCTACCATACCAGGGGAGCACTCTTGTATATCACAACATACTGATGTCCTATAAAGTAAAGGGAACTGGCAGATGCAACACCACAGTACATCACTTAAAATAATAGAGAACCACAAAACATATGACATTTTTGACTTGACGTTTTCCACTGTACGTAACCAATATTTAGTTTAATCCCTGATACATTTTGTAATCAAGTTAACTAGCTGCCTGTGGCAATGCACCTCATTTCAAATGACAAGCACAGTCCTAGGAATGAGAACTGCTTGCATCTACACCAAAAATACTTACAATATTCCTTCGCTGTCCCTTGGGTTCAGCCCTTCAGACAAAATGGTCTGCCTGCCCATATTGCCCACTTGTCCATTCACTTCTCTGCGGTGATAAACTTCACTTGTACCACTATTTCACGATCCCTGACACTTCTGTCTCCATTGTACTGCGTGGCATAGAGGCCTCCATAATGACGATATTGCCTCGATGCTGTTGACCTCGGCCTCCATATGATGTTTGTCGCCTGTCATATCTCTTGTCACTATCAATCCATGATCCTCCTCCTTGGTACTTAGCATTATTTCCGTAGTTCGGCTTTCCACTGCCTCTCCTATCATACTGATTGGCACGTTCGGACTTACTGTCTTCATTCCTCAGTGAAAAAGGTACACCCTTAAATTTGTTTTTCCCCATGGTTTCAACAGGGGTTTAACTCTAAGTCTATGGTTTTTTCAAACTGAAAAGACAGAGAGAAAAAAAGGTGAGGATAATTGCATAGGTCCAAGAAACACATAGCCCTCTTAAGATATTTTACCTTGATCACTAAGTGTCAAGTTACCCATGCATAATTGACAACGAGTTCAGCATCATTTTATAACCTGAATAATTGCATTACATCTTAATACGTTCAAATAACCAGGAACACAGAGGCAAAACATCGACATCACAGGTAAAAGTTAAGTATATCTTAGTTTTATCAGACCACTGAGCTGATAAACAGCTCTCCAAGGGTTGGCCCGAAGGACTAGATGTTCTTACGAGGCTACGAACCAATCAGTTACTCAGCAACTGAACCTATTGTGGGATCAAAAGTACACAAAGAAATGACTTTCTATAAGCAGAAATAAATTCCTCTGACTCCTTGTAGGCAGAGCAGGGGAATCGAACGAATGGCAGGCTTATTCGGACCATGGCTGATTCGGACCATTTACTAGGCTGATTCGGAGAATTCTTTAGGCTAATTCAGACCTTTGTTTTGGCCGATTCGGACGCATACAAATAATTTTATATTATAGCAATAATAATAAGGAAACCTTGCATGAGCTTTCAGGCAAGGTGTGTGTCATTGGGTCAGTTAGAGTTTACGGATTATGTTGACCTAACATGGTTGCAGAGTCAGGTGTGGAAAATGGAGAGCTGGCCATTGTTTGGGCTTGGGAGCAGTATTAGGACAAACAACGATATGAAGGGAAAATGGAGAGCTGGCCATTGTTTGGGCTTGGGTGCAGTATTAGGACAAACAACGATATGAGGGGTGGCATCATAAGCTGAACAAAAAAGCCAAAAAAGTAACCTTGCATCTTATTCACTTATATCTTTAATATACTTAAAGGCAAAGGAAATACCGAATCGGGTGAATTAAGCTTGTCAAAGAGGGCAAATTAAAGAGACGTCAGAGAAAGCAGGTCAAGGAGCTACAAGGGCGTGTCATGAAACTCGTGCGAGGACTATGATGAAACTAAAGGTGGGCGAGGACTGATAATGAAACTGTGCGAGGACTATAATGAAACTGGTGCGAGGTATAATGAAACTGTGCGAGGACTATATTGAAACTGTGGGAGGACTATAATGAAAGGAAAATAACAACTGGTCAGCTACTGAAGAAATGTGCACATATATACTATGCGCCAGTGTAAACCAAGGGGCTATTTCGGGTGAATTTGGGTTAATTTGAGCTTGATTTTTAGCTTTATTTTTACATGAGAGCAATATATGTAACTGTACAAAATAAATGGTCCTAGAGAGAGGAGTGGATTTCCATTGCTCCCCCAATATATTTTCATAATAGACTTTGGATTGATTATGGATTACAAACATTGACACAATATTATAAAACAATGTCACATTAAGTAAATACATAGTAGCAGTGGCAGCTCGTCAGCTGGCACTGCGAAACTGCAGCACCCTCTATATTATAGATTTCATAATATATATGCACAAAATTATGAATATATACATGGATGTGAGAAATTAGGTATAGATTATCAATAATCCTTTAAAAATGATTACCATTCTCTGTTCTGGTAAAAAAAAAAAAAAAAAAAAAAAAAAAAAAAAGAAAAAAAAAAATCACTGGGAGCACTGCCCTCTCGAGCAGTGTTAGCCTAGCTGTTGGAGGGCGAAGGTGAGATTTGAAATTCATCAATAGCCTAATCAGTATGTAGTATTAGTGAAAGTGATCAAATTAGTGACGATACTAATGATATGTAATGTAATGCAGAATAAGCAACTCAGTGGTGAGTAACAATAAATGGGAAAAAATGATAACCACAATAATGTCAATGGATACTCAAATTCAAAAATAGCTTTCGACAGCGATTCTGCTGCCTTCCTCAGAGAGAGAGAGAGAGAGAGAGAGATGAGAGAGATGCGGAGATGAGAGGAGACGAGAGGAGACGAGAGAGAGACTGAGAGATAGAGAGATGAAGAGAGAGAGAGAGAGTGTTTTTAGGTGGGTGTTCTTTAGTCCTTTTTTTTATATAGGCCTATGTTATTTTATTTAACTGTCATACTCAGTTTTGTATCTTTATGTTTTTGTTTTCGAGTTTTCATTCTTTTTAATGATTTTTACTTTGCTACGCTTAGTTTACATAAATTTAATATTTTTATGTAATCTCATATTCTCAATTTTCCGTCAGTCCGTCCGTCAGTCTCTCCGCTGCAGAAATAAGTTACTGCTTTGAAATTTTAGTATATTAATACTTTTTCAGCTTTGGTTTACAGTTTCAAATTTGATTAGGGTAATCATCCATTAGTAATCAGTCATTGCCCAAGAAAAACAGACAATCAGTAATATGAAAGACATTAAGTTTTCGGCATTGTTAATAGTGTCATATATATTATATATATATATATATTATATATATATATATATATATATATATATATATATATATATATATATATGTGTGTGTGTGTGTGTGTTGTGTGTGTGTGTGTGTGTGTGTGTGTGTGTTTATATTCAGTTAATATCAAGGAATTGAAAAAAAAAAAAAATGTAACAGCAACCCCATGAATGATAGGCAGGAGCCGCCAATGCATAATAGGTCCGAATCGGCCAAAAAGATGAAGGTCCGAATGAGCCAGTACATGGTCCAAATAAACCTGTTCCCAATCGAACCAGGACCCC
>NC_061103.1:2893816-2973479 GCF_015104395.2 Macrobrachium nipponense | reverse complement strand
AATCGAACCAGGACCCCACGAGATCGGTAATCGAGCACGCAAACCCACTCGTCCAACGAGGAACTTTTGATAAGTTGAGGCGTACGCATGATCTTCACGTTACTTTTACTACTAACACAACGAACTTGAACGATATGAGAGCTGTACTAGATAAAAAATGAACAAGGTGAAAGTGATGCAAATTCATCAAAAATATAGAAAAAAAAATATTTACATTGATTAATATTTGGACTGACAAATTAGGATAGATTAACTTTCCTTTACGTACAATATATTACACTATCTGATCAATAGCAAATTCAATATATGCATACAGGGTTGAAACCCTTGGGGGTCACTATACTCTTTGTTTTTTTCCATCTGTCCATCCGCCTGTGGTGGTCGCGCATGGTAACACTGCATCCCGGGCTTTAAATAGGTACGCTATGTTTAAGTTTTAGGTAAATGAAAGGATATCTGGGTGAACAATTGAAACTGAAAAGTGTTGTAATAATTTAATGTATGCGAATTACACCGTTAATATTCGAAATGGAATATTATTTAAAGCCCGGGACGCAGTGTTACCATGCGCAAACACCACAGGCGGATGGACAGATGGAAAAAAAAAACATAGTATAAGAATAAAAATCAAAGAAAAAAATATTCTATAGCACGTGTTGACGTCAGATGTAAATAAACATTTTGTTAAGTTCCCCTTTTTTTCCGTAAATTAAAACCACTGAGATGGCTTTGTCTACGTCCATACTTTTTTTTTTTTTTTTTTTTTTTTGGTCAGTCCTCAGACCTTAAAAAATACTGACGCTACAGGGTTGCAGATTGGTAAGTTGATCACCTAACCCCCAATCACCAAAAATACCAAATTACAACCCTCTAAACTCAGTCGTTTTCATTTCATTCCAGGTTAAAGTTTGCCATGATGATCGTGCATCTGGCACTGCTATAGGTGCCAACAACCCCAAGACACCACCGGGTCGTGGCTGACAGTCACATTACAGCATTATATGCGTTTTTTTTTCTTACTAAACACACACACACACACACACAAAAGCCAGTTTGAGATCAGTTAAACGTTGTTATGGCATGCACGACCTGCGGATTTCATCGGACATTCTAGGGCCACATATTTGCATTGAGGAAAAATAAATCTTACTGGGTAGCGGGCAAGGTCCCAACTGGGATAATATAACGGGTGTGCTTTCAAACGAACGAGAGCTGGGTGGAGTACGTACGTATTAGGTATGTCGTGCACTTGAAAGCTTCGTACTCGACCGTGCACTTAGCAAGCCCCTTTCTCCTATCAAAAGACAACTTGAATGAAAAGCATAGTCTACGTACCCCAGCGACACATGATCCGTACTTAGTTTGTCAAGGACAACAGCAGTAAACGATGTTTTACATGAATTCACGTAGAGCGGATATGATGCAGAGACAATTTTATCAGTTAAACCTGCACATCAATGATAACCGTTATCAATGAATTATTCATCACTTTATTTTCACGCCGTTTGTTTTACTTTTAACCGCAGTGACTACTGGCTTTGACTTCGTATAGCAATAACCTAAACAGTGCAGTCAATGTTACAGTGACGGCGAATAATTCACTTCAAACGGAGTTGCGATGCATTCATATAGAAAAGATGCAGCATACAGATATGGTCTAGCGTATACTAAGTAGTACACTCTATGTATACATTCTTGTGGGGCACAAGGACGAACGGCAAGCAAATCTATGTAAGCATATGACACAAATACACAGCAAAATTACTCACACTATTGATGGAGGACACTGGTATACGTTTCACTGCTACGCCTGTATCAATGGCAAGGAATTCCTGTTTACGTGAGCACCAAATAAAAGACGATTACGATAAGTATCGTATACACTGACAGAGGAAGATATTACTCTATCTCTGACTGTCCCGTCCACTACTGGGAGTATGCGACGTTGTCTAGTCATCAACTCCTCCTCCCCGTCCGCTGCTCTAAGAACGTATATCCAATGGGTAGGACTGAACGTGTTGCTTACGCGTATGTTGCCGTGGTTTCGCGATCACGACAACACGCCCAGTTTAGGTTATTACTTAAAAAAAAAACTTTGGCCAGTATACAAAACGTAGACTTTTCAATCTACAAACTTCAGAACCTTGTCAGCATGCCTGTCCCTTGGCGAGTTATACTTTAAAGTTTTAATCCGGCCTTGATTAACCAAAGTGGTGTAATGGTACTACTACGCAGGCGTTGAGGGGACTCGGGAGAGTTATTTGTTTACTGAAGAATCCTCTCTTATTGTCTACCATAACGCAAAAGTAACGTAGCAGGTTATGCGTTTATGGTTCGTTCGTTACTTGACAGCACAGCTCACATGTAAACGGTATTTCCGTAGCGCGCAGCGTGCTATGACGTCACAACGATCCGCCCCCTTTCAATGACGTCACTGCGATAGCACTGGAGACGTGTTTGGGCAAACCGTTCGGCGGCCACTCAAATGGACTTTGAAATTGATAAAAGATTGCCTTCCTGTGGTATTTCATAAGGAACGTATGAGTTAAATTCCCTGGTGATCCCGGTTTATATATACATATATATATAGTATATATTTTTTGTTTCAATATCTAACAACTTCACTTTTTCTTCAAAACTTGGCAAATCACAGGCCTTTTTAAAGGATTTATTCCGGCAGTGGGTCCCCTTAGGTACTAGTACTCTCATTACCACTGGAAATACTTCTTGCATGCTTTGGACCACTGCAATGGTTTCTTAAAACTTCTCTGCAACATGTGCACGGTATTTTTAACCATTGTTTCTGTGTGTGGAGCAGTGCTGTGTATGCTTTGAGAGACAAAAGATGGCATGCGAGTAGCCGGGCAAGTAGATGGTAGGCAGTCAGACTAGAAAAGGAATAAAAAAAAAATCTGAAATGGGGATAATGAAACACTGCCTGATTTTATATTTTAATATAATTTAAATTAAAATTGTGACAATAATGGTCTCTTTCTGTGTAATAGACATGGAAGTATGATTTACATTATAAGAAAATAATGATGATCTAAGGCAGAATTTATAGAATGGACAAGATCTGACAACAGCTTGATAATGTAGAGGCTGCGCTGGATAGTGAACCAACGTGGAACAATTCACAGAACGGCTAAAAAAAAAATTATATCATAAAATCCTCTAAAAGATGGCAGATACAAAAATAAACACAAGTTAATATTACTACAGCTGCAGCTATCTAAAGTGACAGGGAGAATTCCTTTCTACTCTTTTTGACGTTTTATGAGCAAGAAAGAAACGATATAGTTGAACAAAGCTCTGATAGACCACATCAAGCCAGACAGAAGTGTCCCCAACCCCTTTACTGTTTATTATTCATGTGGTGTCAGTAATGCCAATAGATTTGTGAGGCCACCTACAAACAGCAAAAAAACTGGGGCACTCCATGACTAAGTTACTGCGCCTCTCACTGCCACATCAGTTTCAGATCTCTGTGCCAACGGCCTATATAGTACTCTTGAACGAGACAACAGTAAAAAAATTTCAAATAGGGCCTAAAAAAGTGACTGGATATACTAGTATATATGCAGTAGAGTCTAAGTACATGAAATTAACATTAAAAAAAAAATAATTCCAAAAGTTGAATCTTGAAAGTTTCAAGCAAAAGGACAATGACAAATACCTCAAAAATTTTGTGACTTGTTTCACTGAAGGGATTTTTGGTTCCTAGCGGTGCTACTTGTTGCTCTGCTTCCTAAAATTACAAGAAAGCTTTGTTCACTATTTTGCTGAAATTAAAAGTTAGCAAACACTGCATAAAGACCTGGCAGCAATATCGTCATTTTGGGGAGAGGGTGTGGAGGAGAAGGAGTTATTACCATACCTTTGATGTTTTGATTAGCGTTGTCCTGATAGTACTATACTCAGTTTTTTCCATCTGTCCACCCACCTGTGGTGTTTTCATATGGTAACACTGCGTCCCGCGCTTTAGAGTTACGCTATGGGTAAGTTTTAGGTAAATAAAAGGATATCTAGCTGTACATTTGCAACTGAAGTGTTTTAATAATTTACTGTATGCGAATTACACCGTTAATATTCGAAATAGGATATTATTATTGTTGAATGTATGCTGAATGTAGCTATCTAAAGCCCGGGATGCAGTGTTACCATGCGCAAACACCACAGGCGGGTGGACAATGGAAAAAAAAAAAAAAACAGTATAGGTAAACTATGAGTCAAGAGAACATTTACAATCTATCTCCTTCACAGCCAGTATACTGCTATTTTAACCATACTTTTCATTTTCACTCTAATAATGTGACTGGTCAAGGAATTCCTCCACTTGTCAGATAAAAGTGTAAGTTCTCGGTTCTAAATTTGATTATCCGAACAACATTTTACGGCAGTCTAAGTTTGTCAGCACCCTTTGACTGCAACAGAGCCTTTCTCTTCTCTTCAAGTGTAAGCTTCATTCGTTTCATCTTTCCCAACAACTGGCAAAACTGTGATAAGCACAAAAAATGATAACGTCTGGTTCAAGGAAATGCTTTTGACTTGTACTTCAGGCTGAATGAAGGAATTAACTCTCCCTTTACACAAAGTGACACAAAACTCACACAATCTTGACTGCTGTTCTCCATTCTTAGTCAGGAACAAAACTTAACATGGGTTTGCCAGCAACTGGGAAATATTCCCGTAGTTTTATAATATGAACAAACTTCTACATGCAACAATCTCTTTAATAATGAAGTGTTGTACTAACAATATGGGCTCAAAATACTACTATAATGAAAACGGATCACCTTCACTTAGAAAACGGCCTTAATGCTTTGAAATTCTTTGTTTCTAGACAAAAGTTCCTTTTAAAGTCTTTTTCTTGCAAACCTGGCATGGAAACTGTTCATAGCACTGAATTTCACAATCTAGAAAATTCCTCATACCAAGAGTCTAAACTATGCAGTATTTTACTTAGTCATTAACCAAGTTAGGTGAAGACTGAAAATCATAATAAACCATGAATGATCTACATTGGCAGTTTGTTCATCATGCAGAGATCTGAAAGCAACAGGCTTTTGGTACAAAAGAAGAGAATGACTTCAGCTGAAAAATTTTTCCTTTAAATAATCCCTGTCCTTAACTAATCTAAAACTATTGAAAACTGACATAGTACTAATTTTCAAAAATCTAGGGAGATACCAGCTCACCATTTCTGTGTATAGCACGGAAGTTCTATAGCTGAGAATGTTTAAAAGGTGTTAAAAGAGACCTATGCTACATCTGAGTACGCTCTGAAACAACTGGTCGTGAGCCTCTGAGTCGATTTTGGCTTGTTTCCGAGTGTCCTTTCTTTGAACTCTTGCCCATGACCAAGAAGAGACTCTGCAACACTTGAAACAAAACACAGGAACATTCTACTACTTCCTTGGGCTCAGGACACAGCTGCTGCCGAGCTTCCCTTAATGCAACTCGTGTTCACTAAACCCCCCCTGCAGTTTCTCGGCTGACATTTTAATTATGGACAGAGCAGTTCTTAAAACCACATCAGGTAGTCCTATATTGTATATTTATATAAAAAAAATATAAATTAAAATGCTGTTATAAGAAGAATACAAGCCTAGTCACAGCGCTCTCTACTTGCCACAACAATGAGCTCAACAAATTGAGCGAAGTGAATACGCTTTCCATTAAAATTTGTATCATTATTACAACCCGTTAAATGTGGTTATGAACAACCCACTGTGTTCATCAAGCCTAAGTCTTGGGCAAGTTTAATAACTTTCCTCAATATCTAGTGCTCTTTCTCCCACCCCTACCTTCAACTAAATTTGCAAGTCTTAAACTGCTGTGAGAGCCAAGTATATGATATCATTTTTAAGCCACTAATACCACCATGATTATTCAGTGCCAGGCAAATGTCCTAAGGATGCAAAACCTCTGAGAGTTACATGAATGACTGTGATGAAGTTACTATGTATATATGTTAATTAAAACCCAGCAAGGAAAAAAACAAAAATAGAAGTCAAATCACAACCTTTGAGACTGCAATATATAGGTGTTTACATTTTAAAACTCAAAATGATGTTAAATCATTCAATAAAAATAAGAATCATGTTTTATAAAGATCACTCCTATTCTAAAAAATGCATGAGAGCAAATGACCCTTCTTGTGTACATTTTTATTATTATAATAACAGATTTCTCAAGCTTTCAAGGACTACTGCCCACATCCTCAGAAATGTAGGTCTTACATTTCTTCTGAAAAAGGGACAATAAGCCTCAGAAGCTATACACCTCTTATAAACTTCTGAAATCTACATAAAAAGGGTCTTGTCTGTCTCCTGCAATAATAATACGTAATAATAATAATATTTTCGACACATATCAGGATCAAACTTAGGACTTTCAAAAGAAAGGTAAAGGCAATACCAACTGTGGGTCAATTAGAAGTGCCCTGCAAATCGTTTGGGTCCTCGATTCAATCCCAATGAGTTATAAATTTACCACTACTGAACACACGATCATGTATTGATAACTTCAATAAAAATAATAATAATGCAGTAAAACAACAAACATGAGATAGTAGTAGTTTCAAAATAACCATTATCCGTTGAAATATAGTTACAAAATAAGGTATTGCTTTACTGTCCAAATGGTTGTAATATTCTAAATATTGTAATTAATCAAGATGTCCTTTTTCTTACAAATTTCACAAGAAATACCGCAAGTGAAGTTATGGAATATAATGGCCTTGCATTGAGTAAATACTATGCTGTTGACTAAGGTATTTACTATATGCTTAATTGTCATAAGTGTGTGTAATTGAAACTCGAGGCCATTCACTTTTAAAGTACGTACTAGGACCTTTTGAAATAAGGACTAATTTGAACTTATAACATGTCAGTAAACTGATCATAAAACATCATGCACTGTCATATAAGTATGGCAAGAGGATGTTAAGTCATCATATAAAGACAAATGAAATATGAAAGATCAGTACAGAACCTGTACTGTATCCCAATACAAAACTACGTAGATACAAAGACCACTACTGGAAACATGTATCAGCCGAGTGTGTAGTTTTAGCGAGGGTGACAAGATGCATTAGACATCAATGTTATTAAACTTTCCCCCGAGGCTAACCTTGCCCAACAGAGATTCTTATTAGAGTATTTCATCTCTTTTTCTACAAGCTGCTGAAACACACTAGATTTTAGCCACTGTGTATCCCATATCATTTCATGGATAAAGCATCTTGAAAAACACGTTCACTAATACTTCTATTCCCCAGCTTGCTGTAAACCAAAGTTACTTATTGACGACTATAATTGGCAAAAGTATTGCTGTATACTCGAGTGATTTCTGTGCAGGTAATGTGAACACAAAGTCTTTAAAAAATAGAAATGTCATCCCTAAAAGGAACTGTGTTACTTCTTTCCTAAATAATCATTTTGATTTACCAGCATACTGGGAAGTAAATGCAGTAGTTCATGTCTAATTACCAACATATAAAATCAACAGCACTAGTCTTTGATATTGTACAATAAATAAGTGTATTAAGTGGTACAAAAAATAGAGAATACAATATATTGGGATCTTGTAACATGACAAACAGGAAGTATGTGATGGGGGGGAGAGGTGTGGCTGAGACGATGAAACAACAAGTCATGGCAATACGTAATAGCAAAACTAACAACATCAGGCACAATCTAAACATAAGGAAAAGAAACACCAAAACCTGGCTCAAAAATAGTGATGAAATCCTTACACAACTTGTGTGGGCACACACAAACAAAGACATCCCAACATATAAGGAAAAGAAATAATTAAAAAACCTAAAATCAGACTACTAATTATGTTTATTGTAAGATAGATACTGTATCCCACTGTTCAATTAACAATATGGCAAACAAATAAAGGGCAAACAAAATGGTTACTTTATCAAACATGAAAAATAAAATGTAAAATGAACAAAGTCCATTAGTTAAAAATCGCATAGATAGTACCTGCTTGGAAAATGAACAGTAACTGAACTGGAATGCTTCAAGTCTTCACCAAATGTTTAACAAACTCTGAGACAAATTAATACCTTTACTCCCTACTCTATGCCTTGTTATGTATTTACCAAAAATGAGTAGCTAATAATTACGAAACATTGTCAAAAAACATATTGGGTTTACCTCATAAGTTGCCAAAATATATCTATACAGTATAGTACTCAATACTAAATATTCTATATTAAATATATATCTAGTGTCTCAACTTCCTGATGAGATAACATCTCATAACTTTTAAGCGCAGAAACAAAAACCTGTATTAACGACTCTTGAAATACTTTCAACAAAATGAAATGCTTATGCCGGCCAGGTTAAAGTTTCTTAGTATCTTTCAGAGTGCTAAATATTAAGCTGCCCAGCTGAATCTTAAGCTCTACAAATACAGCACCATGTAAAAATTTACACAACCTATTATTAAATGTTTAAGAAGAAAATCCCCAGAAGTAAATAATTACCCAATCACTAAATGTGTATGCCGCAGAGAGAGAGAGAGAGAGAGAGAGAGAGAGAGAGAGAGAGAGAGAAGAGGGGGGGGGGAAGAGATTGAGGAGAGAGAGAGGAGAGAGAAGGAGAGGGGAAAGAGAGAGAGAGAGAGAAGAGAGGAATCGTGATGTAAATATGTACAATGTTTAATTTCTCCAATGAATTAATCAGTATGTAAATGATTACATTTCCATAACTCAACATAAAAAATCTGCTGCCATTTTCAAACAAGAAAAATAAATATTGTAAACTCATTAGTTAATTATTCTGAAATATTCCTTGCCTGGACGTGTTTTAAAACTTCATAAGAGGCTGATGCAAAGAAAATAATTTGCTCCTCAAAATGAATTTGCCATTTTACCAGTAACTGGCAGAAAATTAAAAAAAATCACCTTCCCTGAAAGGTATACTAATTTAAACCACAGAAAGCTAGCAGTCAACTGTAAGTACTAGAATGAAGGATTTCAAAATTCAAGTCAATTTCCTAAGAATTTAATTAACTTTCTTAAACTTTCAACATCACCATTTCAATACAAAAAATACAGTAAAATCAACCATATACTATTTTAAAATTAAAGGAACGATCACACCAACTTCAGTGTCCCCACCCACCCAAAAAAAAAAAAAAAAAAAAAAAAAACATTCCTAACATCCAAGACAAAAGAAACAAAAACAAAATATAGCTACAAACTATAAGTAATAACATGCATCTTGATAGTTAAAAAAAATATTTCCTTACAACATAATTATAAAAAATCATAACATTCAACAGGGATGTAGTTGTTTATGCATACTTCACAGAGTATGAATATATAAATATAATGTGATAAAAGACTGGGAAAACAACACTTTCAACCTACACCTAAGAACAAAGAATGACTTTCATCACCTGCAGTCTCTACAATGAATAACTGACCATGACAATGACAATAGGAAAAAGTAACTGAGGCATCTCAAGGTTTCCTGTATAGTTTACACTATTCACATTGCTTGCATTAGCAAACTATTTACAGAACAATAGTGTACAATGATTTAAGTACCTTTGGTAATCTTTGTGGGCAGGGCCACATATATTCTATATATATATATGGTTCAAGTGTCGACACAGGCAGCAAAAGAGGGGTCTAAAGAATGGGTGAACAAACGTAGCAAACATTTCTAACAAATGAGAAAGCAATAAAACCAAATACAGTAAGGAAAAGTCAAAGGGTCATAAGTGGCCTCCACTCTTCATCCCCCTAAAGAACAAAGGAAATGATACAGAGGTCAGGAGGCACTAAAAGTCTGTAACATATGATCAAGGTTTTGGGCCAAGGACCTTCATGCTCTTGACAAAGTTTACCCATCGACAAGATCCTCCTCAAAATTAGTGACAAGCGATTCCAAATGACTGAATTTTTAACTATTTAGATTCTTGCTTGGCTTTTAATATCAATATCCCTCATGTGCAATTCCCACTAGCTTCGCTTTCACTAATGTCAACTTGCCTTAGCACAAATGTTAATATGATTAAACTTTAAGCCTATGGTATTCATATATATGTAAACTGTGTGTAAACCTCTGAAGTACAGTATATAACAAATGAAGTTTAGTTATGCAATTTTGAGTTGTGGTTCTTTTATTGAACATGACAAGATCTCTTTAGGAAGACTACTCTCACCAACAAATCCACTTAAGCACTACCAAATGAACCACTCTGTCCTGGTCAAGCGCAGGGGTAATTACAGCTGAGGAGGAGGAGGAGGAAAAAAGTTGATAACTACTAGGAAGAAAGAAAAATCTAAAGGATGCCAAGGAAGACACAGAGGGAAAAGTGACGTTGAGGTTAAAAGGAAGAAAGAGAATTCCATCACTGTCTATGGCCTTTTAGGAATTCTGTTTTTGAGACTTTAATCCTACTACACTCCAAAATTCTTCCCTAAAAGTTTCTTTTTATAAGAACAATCAAGTATGAAGCACTCCTTCAAATATATATATAATATATACATCAAAAGTGAAAACAAAGGAAAGAATAATAAAAACCAAAACATCTTTTCCGGCTGAAAAATATATTGAGCTGTATGTAGGCCTGTCCCACTTCTTCATCCAAGCATGTACAACAGGCGGTGGCTGGAAGCAGTACAGACAATGGCACCATTATCATGGAGAGCACACAAGCGGGACTTTAAAGGAAACAAGCCCCTTAATACACGTTCATGGGAAGCGACAACCCCAAAATCTTTTCATTACTGGAAGAGATCCTCTCTTGACTTCCTTATCTTTTGGCAAATAAATATGGAAGCAATGACTAATATTTGGAAGAAGCTAATATTCACCCATCAGGAATAAGTCTCAAATTTGATTCTCTCTCTTGTGGTACATTCTGGGCCAAATTAAAAATTTACCTCCAAATCATATCAATTTCGAATCACATAATGCGTGACACTGCACATTTTACATACCAAGCTCAGGTAAGTATGTGGACAGTTTTCTTGACAGTGCATCCTTAAGACCTATAACACCATGCTTGTATGAAAGTGTCTGAAAACCTTTTTCAACATTACAACTTCTCTTCAAACACTAACACAACAGAAAAAAAAATGTAAAAAAAGATCCTGTATAGGTTTTGTAACATACTTTTGAAAACATCTTTTTGAGAAATAATGTTTCAATAAATGCACCAATGTCATTGAATATGAATAAATCTCAATACAAATATAGTACATGCCTGACAGTATCATGGCTACTAGTAAATTGTATAACAACTCCAATATAAAATATATGTACTGTATATTGCACCTTTAACCCTTAGAGAACAATTCACATACCTTACATCATGTATATCATGTGATTTCAATAACTGTACATATAATCAAATGCTGATGCATAGCATTTATCAAAAAGAATAGCAAGCTTTTTCTTTTTCATACTGATATGCTAAAACAGCTTGAACTTAATTTCAACAGACCTTTCTGGACTTGAACAGTTACAAGGCCATATGTATATTTTTTCAGAGGACACAAAACAACAAAATTATTGCCCTTAGCTTCATTTCTGTCAATGGATGAATGCAAAAGAACTAGCTTAAATATGCCCAATTCTGCAGTTTTCTGGTACAAGGGGCACCTAAATATTCACTCAAGTGTGCATGTGGTTCTAGTGCTCCAAAATGCATTTGGATAAGCATGTGTGTGTGTGTGTGTGTGTGTGTTAGTGTGTGTTAGTGTGTGTAAATAGAAGGAAGGTCTCACCTGATAACCAACTTACAAATACTAAAAGCTGCTGCTCAACTTTCAGCCACCAGTACACCTGCGATGCTTTTTCTATGGTATCAAGAGTGCCAAAACCTAGCATAGAACATGAAAAAAAATACCAGGTACTAATGGCCACAGCCATAACTTAGCAGTATTACAACCATGTAAATTATGGTCTGACCTGGCAGCCATGGCCGTGACCCTAGCTCCCTTGGCTTATGGAAATTGAAAAATCACCGCAAGCACTTCCTAATACAATGTCAATGTACAATGAATGTAGCCATAAATACCTGGGGTCATCAGCCTCTGGTTTAAATGCTGGTAGCTGTTCCAAAGATATTCAGAGTATTCCTCAGTATGGATATTCCCTTTAAAATCAAGAATAATGATGAGACACAATGTTCAAATTCAACCAAATCTTCACCTGAAATTGAAGGAAGATAGAGGTACCTTCTAATACGGACAATTACATCAACCTCCATGAAGTAGTAATGTTAAAATGACGCAACATAAAAAAATTCTGATTTCTACACTATTAGGGCTCTTGAAGGATATTACAAAAGAAATAATGTAACAAAAGTTTTTTTCTCTAGTCATGAATAGACATAGCTAACAAATAACCAATAACTTAAAAACACCTTAACCTTACAGATTACTCAATTTACTTTTATCAGAAATATAAAAGGGAATTTCAATTCAAAAGATTTTACATTTACAAGACTTAAGAGTTTTTGATTAGCTATTTGTTATCACGTTTAACTCTTAAAACAGTTAGTGGATAAAAAAACTTTAAGCCACCTAAATATCATAATATGCATGAATCTTTTTTCTACACAGAGCAGTGATGACGGTGTCAAAATACGAAACTAACCTTAGCTATCTCTAAATTTCCAAACGCTTAGAATACTGAAGCCATCTGCTTCAAAGGAGACTCTAAATATCATCTGGACCAGTTGAAACACTGAGGCTGATGTCACCCATAGCATATTGATACCACGATGGCACAAGAGCTCAAAACACAAGGAAATTAAGACGTCTAACCTTCAATATATTTCTTATTACATTGTGCTCAGAAAATAGATTTCTTACTGACCAATAGCCGTAACGTTACGTCAGGAGAGTGTAGCCCAAGGTCCACTGAACAAAAGAAATATTGCGACAAGACTCAAGCGAGGCCTTTGCATTAACCACCAAGACTTAACTGAGCTCAACTTGCCATGTGACTTTAATTGCAGGTAACATGTTACATGATGGGAGTCCACCAACTCCAATTTGCTCATCAATCCAAAATCTGCTTCATCATCACATCCCCCCAGTAACAGTACCCTAAACAAACTGTGTATTAAAAATACATGAGCAAACTCAAGTAATAAATTTAGTAACTGTAAAGAATGCTGCTGAATTCCCAACACGTAACATGACAAGTGCACTAAAGAATACAAACGGAGCACTTTGAAAAATTTGACGAGTAGTACTGCTATGCTAATATGATAAAAGTTAACAGGTAGAGCCTTAAAATAGGTGTTACAATCATTCTTTTTAAATTGAAAACTGCATAAAAAAACTTTAGCCCTTAATACAAGCAGCAACAGAGATATGAGGTGTTCATAAATTTTCTACCTTAAGAAGAACAAATGAAGGTGTTCACACAGAATGCACAACTGAAATTACACACAAGAAGTACGGTAGGTTTGCACACAGGAAAATCTATTTCCATTCTGTGGTCAGTAATGAAGAAGAAAAAATACAAGAGAAAGACAATAAATTTGAAATGTTACAGTTATAGAAAAAGAACAAGAGAACTGTGTGATAAACCATAAGCATTAATTATACAATAATTAAATATGTATTGAAAAATAGTCACTGGAAAAAATGGTAACTCAATTTCTGCACTGTTGGGTTTGGGTTTATTTATAGGATCCAGTATATAAACCTTAACCTATAAAACTCAAAATCTAGTTACCACTCTGTCCAGTGATTTTACCATAAAAATAGAAAACTTGAAGAAAATCCCACCAAATATATCTGACAGCCCTGAACACCCAATTTACAAAACCTGGTACGTAGAAGAAAAAGAGGACACTTTGCAATGTAACTTAAAATTAACAAAACTTAATCAGGGGGTTGGTTTTACAACTTCAGAGCTCTGAAAGTACTGTGTGCTGATGATTATAAAATGCATCACTAAAAGATGTCAATACAGGAATGTATACTATAAATGCATGTCCATAACAGAACTCAAAATTCTTGACAGATTATTACAAAACACATTACTTCATCAGTAGTAATTCATGGCATTCTGTATACACACTAACTAAATTCTACATCATAAGGTAAATTTGCAAACCACCTCACACTTATGCCTGAGGATAGTTTCAGCTGAAATTAAATGGAAGGTTTTTATCACAGACCTTTTCGCAACTAACAATTCAAATCTATCGGCCCTAATCTGTGTCAAACAATCCGTGATGAATCCTTAAACACCAAAGAAACACAGCTGGTGCTTTGTCATTTTACTTTGCATTCAACATTTGAATTCTTCTCTCAACATCTTGACCTTTTAGGGCAAAAGTACACAAATTTACTTGGCCTCTGAGGCCTACAACAAGTATATCAACAGCTTAAGATTGTTGTTCACCTGTAATGTAATAACGTACATTACTACATCACCAAGAGATCATTTCAGGAGACATAATTAAAAAGAAGGAGAGAAACAGTTTTTCAATACAACTGATATGCCTTCCATTGCTTGCACCCAAAACTGGCGCCTCAGAGTATTATTGTTGCCTTTCACTCAAAAAAAAAATATATATATATACTAAAATGCATCAACGAGAGCAGCAATTTGCAGCATAATCTCAAAACTGGCAACTGCAAATAGTCTGAGGTCGGTTTCAACTACCCATAATAAAAAAAGGCAGTTGAAGTAACCTTCACTACAGTTTAGTTATTGATGCCAAAGTTTCTTTTGTAACCCTGCCCCAGCAGTTAACCAGCTCTGATGATCTGATGTTGCCAGCTACTTTCAACGTTTTTTTATTTCTATCTTATTATTTTGGTGTGTGTGAAAAAGCCAGTGGGGTGAAAAGGTGCCTTAACTCATTACTCGAGTTTTTCTTCCACCGTGGAAACTCCTGGAACGGAAGTCACACCATCACAATAGGAAGTCAAAATGGAATCAAAGGAAAATACCATTTTAGACACAAGTCACACCTCATAAAATTTTGTTCGATTCAATACATAATAGATCAGATAAATTAATCCATTTACAATTTAATAGTCCAGATTTAGAAGACTCAAAAGACAGACCTGCAAGTGATGCTTACCAGCTGCCCCAGTGTGATGGTGAGCCTCTCGCTCTTGTATTGGTGCAAATGTGTGTGCTAAAAAATTTCATACAAACATTGCATATTTAATCTTTTAAAAGATATATAAGGGCTTTGCTGTGATTAAGAAGGCTCCAACTGCTCATCACTAAAACAGAAAGGGCTGAAAGGTCACCTCATCTTTACAATAGTACCGCATGTCATATCTTATCCTAGATGCTTAGCACACTGTGTATGCCTGTGTTTTAATATAGTATTACACTCATATGACTGAGAACCGAGCTGCCCACTGTAAAATAAAATCTGTAAAGATCCTTCAAGAAAAATAGAATCCATCCTGCCCTGAGTTTTCCATAAAAGTTACTAAGATTAGAATCATTCACAAAAGCATAAATATTACTTAAATATAGTTTATAATGAATGGGTGTTTGATGCTACGATATGCCTTCTTGTGTAAGTTTGTTTTCCCAAAAGAAGGTTAACTTTTGTAGTAGTATAGGGAAGCCTGCATCATCTGTTAGTCACCTTAGTAATGGAAGCCTTTAAACATGTTAAACTCAAATGCCAAGTAGACTCGGATATCATCTTAACGGCATCATTTTACTTTTACTATACCTTGCATATAAGAATGAAGTACCCCACCATAAAAATGTTAATGGGAATGTTAACTAGAAAGTTTGAAACAAAAAATATGTATAACTAAATGTAACAGAAAATTCATAAAGACATGGTGACCTTTCATACTCTCTATAATGAATTCAAAACTATTGCTACTTGCCAAAGTGCCAAATTACCTCAATAAAAAACGATAAAAAAGATCAATTGAAAGATAACCAGTACACAGATTCACTTTTAATATAAAAATTCAAACCCCGTGACACTGCCTTATAATCATGCAAGCTGCACTAAATATTAAAAGCATGAATGACATTTTGAGAAAGAGACTAATAATGAATTTTTTTTTTTTTTAAAGTACAACACAAAATAAAAACAAACTTATCACTACCAAACTTCTCCTCGGGAGTTTTTTTTCTTTTTTCCTTTTTTTACACTGGAATGAAAATGAGTTGCTAAAGAGGCTGCGATTACAAAGGCAGTGTGCTCTCTCTAAGGTGGTTTTTGGATAACTGAAGTGCATTGCAGACCAGGTAATAGGGAAAAAGAGGGGCATGGCTGGGATGACGTGCTGAACTAACGATTACTATTTGACTGATGTGGGTGATGCACAAAACTTGAGAGGGGGAGCGAGAATATTACAATCCTTAAGTAATTCAATTATCTAGAGTATGTACTGAAAGTAGTAAAAAGAAAAGTCATATCAGCAATTATAAACACAGAAATCTTGGATGTGAAACCAATCATTTTAGGTGAGAAACAATTTAAATGTGTTACATATGGGTTCTTATTTTGTAAAATGCAGGTAACTATTCGGGGTTACTTTAAAAGAGGTGAGCAGCCCTTTATCAGACATGAATTTGTACAAGCTCCTTTGATTTTTCTAAGCAAATGGCCTTCACTTTGTAATCTGCAGCTCTTTAGCATACAAAGGGAAAAATCATTTAGTTTATCACGTTAGGTACAATATTCACAAAAAACATTAATAACTGTCATAAACATATGATACAAGCATAAATAGAAATATAATACAATTAGCTCATTTAAATAAACTTGCATAAAAACTTCATAACAACGAATCTTTTTCAAAACTTTATACATGTAAGGCTCGTTGGTTGCTGTGCATTTCTGTCTGTTGCTACTCGGATAACTCTGCATTGATCCCTCCATAATTCTGTATACTCAGAAGTAATATTTCTTTGAAATTTGAACTCTCATTTCTTAAGTAAAGAATCTCTCTTTTCCATTCAACAGTCTGCAAAGACTCATCTCCAGCAATATCTCATTTTTCTTTCTTTTTCTTCTCACACGGAACGTCAAAAGCACTTTGCTACAACTGATTCCCTTTTTTTTTATGGCAGTGAATCTAATGAATGGCAAACAATGAACTAGTTTCTTACATGTGAGGTTCTTTCGTTGAAGTTCAAAAGTCTTTGAAAACGGGTGAATTAAACCTATAAATCTATAAAGCCATCCGTGACCATCTGAGTGCCGTATTGTAATAATAAAAGGCCCTAGTGTTCCTACCTATGGCATTATGGAGTTGACCATAAAGGACTCATGCCATGCAGATGACTTGATCGAGCCTTGAACTTCATGAAGAGCTATTGTGTACCGCGATGCACACTTCTAATATGCGTGAAAATTTTGAGAGTTGACAAACTCTGCTAAAATGCCATTATCTACATGATACGAAATAATAGACTACAAGCTCAAAATAGGCGATCAAGTCAGCTGTAAGGGTTACCCATCTCCAGTATGCCAGATACCCAAACATTCCTCTGCAACACCCACAAGGAGGGGGAGAACAACAAGTGCTACCAAACTGGGCGGATGTCGTCCAATCACCTGCCACCAATGACAACGCCAGCTTCATCCAACACCGTTTACTCCATTTGCATACAGTTGGAAATAATAAACTATGGAAAGACATCTTGAAAAAAGTCCCATATACTGTATGTCAATCAGATCACACTTTAACTGGTGACGGTGCCTGAGGTCATCATAGCAATGACACGGCCTGCACCGGGAACTGCTGGTCCTGCTGATATGCTGGGTGTTTCCACCCATGGGGTAACGCACCCACTGGGAGTTTCTTATTTTACTTCAAGTATTTGTTATTAGTCTCTGGGTCCTCTTTGAGAGCATCACACATCAATTCACTGAACCCAACTCCTGGACTCCCAAGAAAGATTTACTTGGTGCTAGACATGAACTTGCAAGTACGTACACGTCTATTGTTTCAAAAAAGTATGAAAAATCACAACAAAAAAGCTGTGGTTCAAGTGTCAAAATATCCTTCACTGAAGAATACATAATTGTTCACCAATATTAAAACCTTCACTTGGTTTGTACCAGTGTGTACTTGACTGGCCCGGCAACTGACCCCTTGACCCCAACCTCACGCCCAAAGGCAGGCAATGGCAGACCTCTGCTTTGCCTGTGAGTACAATACCAGTTGTAACTGTGTATCAAGATGCAAAACCAAATAGTTAAGAAGCATGAACCAAAAACGAAACATATGCACAATTATTAAACATTCAAAAACTATAAGAACTGGAAATGTTAAAACTATCACTAAGTCAGGATTTACAGAAAGAACATTATACAGTATAGTACTTAAACACTTCAAAATCATAACAAAACTAACTAAAAAAGATTACCCTTGACATAAACATGGCAAAATAACCATAATAATGGCACATTCACAACAAAGGGGCGGAGGAGGAGCCGCAGCAGGAGAGAGAAGGCTGGCAGCCAATCCTTGATGGGGATAGGCCACTGACACAGGGTTCCTTTTGGCACTCCCTGCATGGCCAAGTGAACGTTAATGGCACCCCTTGGATGCCATAATGTTCCTCTAGCTGCTGGTTGACGCCATTGGTGACATGGGAGAGACGGGAGTCCGTCCGTCCCTTAGGCAGCCGTTGATAGTGGCGACTATTTTGCGAGGGCCAGCGTCATTCCGGTGCTCACATAACCAGATACCCTGTGAAAGGTGAAATCAAGACTACAGGTTATTGAATCACCACAACGCATTATGCCTAAAATTTCACTACAGTGATCCCCCACCCAATATTCGCGGGGGAAGCGTACCAGAACCCCCACGAATGTTTAGAATCCGCGAATAGTTGGAACTCCTATAAAAAACGCTGAAAACTACCTATTTTGGTAGGTAAAATTAAAAAAAAATCCACTTAAAAATTTGTACACTTGGTTTTTTTTTTTAAAAAGTGCATTTTCTGATGAAATTGATAAAATAAAAAAAAAAATGAGGAATTTGTGGATATTTCTCATAGAAAAATACCATAAGCGAATTTCCCCCAAATAATGGGTAGATATGTTCTAGAGAGAAATCTGCAAATCCGCAAGCATGCGAATCGGGAGAACACGAATACAGTGGTACCTCGACATACGAAAGGCTCAACTTACGAAAAACTCGAGATATGAAAGCAAATACAAAAAATTTTACGGCTCTACATACGAAAATTGCTCAAGTTACGAAAGGTTGTTGCTGTAAAGTCCTGAGATTCGCCCGGACCACCGAGAACATTTTTAAAACTCGCGCGCCGCCAACTGAGTAAACTCGCCACCATCCTCCTGCTCTCCCATTGGTTCCTGATGCTAGTCACCCCATAAGATCCTGCTCTCCTATTGGTCAGCATCTACCCCTTGTGCTTTATGTATTCTATTGGTAAAAGGATGCTGTAAATTGAAAAACTTATTATGCAATACATTTATTAAAAAAAAAACATTAGGTAAAGATAGAATAAAGAATAGAAATGAATGGTTATTATACTATTTGGTAGTTTCAGTAGTTGAAGAGAGATAATGAAAATTTATGGCTTACTGTGTACTAGGAAAAGTGATTGCTTGTCGATCGTTCGATACTCGTAAGTGCTGGATGTAAACAGAAGTTTGGAAGCTTTTTTTATTTTTTATTTTTTTTTTATTATAGTTAATGGTTACTTAATAATTATTTGAAATGACTACATGCAATACATTTAATAAAAAAAATTGTGAATTAGCTATCATAAAATATAAAATAAATCAGACTGCTATCATCGAAGCCAACAAATACGTATCTTTTACAATTCTTCTGTTTTAATATTACGTTAGTATATGTTTCATTCTAACTGTCAGTAACTCGGTATCTCCATTAGGTAAAGATAGAATAAAGAATAGAAATGAATGGTTATTATACTGTTTGGTAGTTTCATTAGATGAAGAGAGATACTAATGAAAATTTATGGTTTACTGTGTCCTAGGTAAAGTGATTGCTTGGCGTTCGTTCGGTCCTTGTAAGAGCTGAATGTAAACAAACGATTGGAAGGTTTTTTTTTTGTTTGTTTGTGTATTTTAGTTAATGATTAATTAATAATGATTTGAAATGAGTACATACTGATTATTTATACATTTTATTGGCATGTTCTTAGCTTTTAGCTTCTTAGGTTTAGATGTCAGAATCATAGACTAGGCTACAGTAGCAACCGCTAACATAGGCTAGGCTTATTGCTAAGGGACATATGCTAAAGTCCTAATATATGTACTAAAAATGGGATTGAACATTACATGCAGTTGAATATTACTCAAGTATGTACAGTATTTTGCCTTTTTGGAGTCATATTTCTTCCGTCAGATCGGCGTCGTAACCCTAGAACATGTGTTGTAGGGCTGGAAATATAATTTACTGGGGTGTTTTTGTAGGGCTTGGAACGGATTAGGCATTTTACATGTAAAATGCGGTTCGTGTAAAATGCGGTTCAAGATACAAAAAACTCATGATACGAAGGCCGCCTCGGAACGGATTAATTTCGTATCTCGAGGTACCACTGTAAGGGGGGGCCCACCAAACATAAGTAAAAGATTATTAAAAAATGAATGGCTCATTTTTAAAAAATGGTATTCCCTATACAGTCCTTGGCTTCTCTTCCCTTAATGTTTGTAGCCAAGCTCAATTTTGCTCTAACTCTGTGTAATGTGCAACCAACAGCCATTTCCAATGATTCTATACAAACTACTCTAATCAGTGACACTGAAATGGCATCATACATTTCCCATTTTCTCTTAAAAAGGCACATATCGCACAAGTAACAAGAATATCTCACCTGCCAAGTTCCGAGGTTTAACTTTCCCTCTGAAATTGGTAGGGTCAGAGAGGAACCGATGAAGCACGCCTTGACGTGGGCCGGCTGGATAGGTGAAGAGAGCGTGGAAAAAGCAAGGAACAATATCAACATCACAGTAAACATGTAGACTTCCACCACCTTAAAAATAGTCATGATTATAGGCTTCCTTCTTCTTGTTATGAGCTACAATTAATAACTAGAATTACTAATGAAAACAAAGGATCAAATGCCTGTTAAAGGCAAATGCTAAAAATCTTGTCCTATCTACAAAACGGGGTTCTTAGGGATCTAGTTTCAAGTAATGTAATTCTACAACTGACTTATTGACTACAAAATATATACAGTGACATTATAAAGAACTGAAGGGGTATAGTAACTTGAATTATCATATTCTGTACAATCATATTGAGATTACAGTCATTTACCAATTTAAGGTAACATCCAAAGAAATATCATCCTTCTTACAAATGAAGAACAAAATGCTTTACCCCTTGAAATGACTGTCACAACAAAGTATTCACATACACATACCTCACACTTCCAATAAAAATTATATCTTTAATAACTATCATTGACAATTTTGGCAATATAAAATGACAAAAACAACAATGCCATGTAATTTCAGTCTGAAAATATGTCACAAGCTATTGTTTCAGATTTAGACCAGCTGACAAAGCTATGGCAAATTCTTAATATCTAAAATGTACTTCTTTATAATGCACGCAAGGATAGCCATACATAAACTAATTATCCCTGTTAACTCATCGCTTCAATGTTCCGAACCTAAGGTCTTCACTTGCATCACATTCTTGAAGTAAATCTTAGCAATAGGTATGGCTTCTTGCACAGCTATACAAACAATGAAAAGTCACCATGGAGGCAGATAATTGACTGCTTTGGCAAAAGCACCGAAGAACAATAATAATCAGTGAACTTTCCTTACATCCAATATGACAATACTCGTTATCAAATCACTATTACATGTAATCCTATTTGCATAAACTTATATACAAGTAATATCTGCAATATCTAATAACATTTTGCACACATTCACACAATATAATTTTGAATTTACCAAAATACTTATGCAGTACACAAAACTGGGGGAAAACTCAGAAAAATTATACTTACAATATATTTTTTTAAAGTTTTTCACCTCTACAATCATTTCCTAGAATGGTAGCTATCTACAGAACTACAAAACTGCACTATACAAAAGTATTTTCCTTTTTAAAAGCAATCACTAATAGGGGGCTACATTTCACCAATTCCTTCTTTTATTTAGAAGGAAAAACAATCACTGCTACAATGCAAACTCTCCATCAATGAACTGCTATGAATGAACGTTCAACAAAATACTTTAAAAAAAAACAAAAAACAAAAAGTCCTGACACAATTTGGTATTATTAGAGAAAAATATGCAATTTTTTAATATGATTACGTGGATAATCTTAACAGTTCCAGACACTGATATAAATCACAACTACACTATAATAACCTTCACTAAACACCAAACAGCAGAACAGTGGGAGGAGGTCAAAGAAACATCGATAATGTGATGTCTCAAAAGCAACCTGAAAGAAATGTTTAAGATACCACTTATATACCTGTAAAATCCACATTAGTATAAATGTCTCTCTCGGTTGCAAATTCTTACAAACTAAACCCTAGGAAAGCTTTGTGGCAGCAATAACACTGTACAGGCAGTCCCTGGGTTATGACGGGTTCGGCTCACGACGTTCCGAGGTTAAGGCGCTTTTCAATTATATTCATCAGAAATTATTTCCAGGGTTATGGCGAATGTTCCACGGTTACGACGCCTACAACGCTCATCTGGCAGAAGAAATATGACACCAAAAATGCAAAATAATTAATATTTGAGTTTTTTTTTTTATATAAAATGCAATAAGAATGCAGTTTACATAGTCTTGAATGCACCCAAAGCATTAAAAGTAAGGTTTTCTTAGGGTTTTTGATGATGTTCCGGCTTACGACGATTTTCGGGTTACAACGCACCTCAAGAACGGAACCCCTGTTGTAACCCGGGGACTGCCTCTACTGTATAAGGCCACGTAAAATGTGATGTGCACCAGTCAAATTAAGTGGGATGATTAATTAGAAGCTCTACAGAGGTCTACGAATACAGGCTTTTTAACGTACTGCACAAATTAAATCACTAAATTTTCAATAAAAAAAACTTGAGAAAAATATAATCATAAGAGCAATAAAATGCACATATATGTATATGAGAAAGTACCAAAGCTAATGCATTTGCCTTGTTAATACAACCCTATATATGAATGACAGCATTAAATCACTAGTCACACATAAGAAATGGACTCCCAATTACCTAGTAGTATATATTCGATAGGTGTAATCATTAAAATCCAACATCTCATGACAAATAGGTAACTACAAGGCAACTCTCCTGAAACGTGCACTACCCTTTCTAATCAAGAGATGACTAACGTTCAAGATTCCATTCCTCCTAAAAGTCTGCTGGTCTATTTGACCATAAATTATTTGATAAGACTAACAACAACCTGATCTGCCTCTTTAAATAGCAATTTCAGTCAAAAGAGTTCTAACAATACGTTTTTCACTTAGGGAATTATCAAATACACACCCTATAGCATCTGGTAAAATGCTGTACAATACTACATGATAAAAGAAACCCCTCAAGTTCTACACAAAAGAACCATAAATCCTATCTCCATCAAATGATGCTTGTAATTATTTATATGTAGCCAGCCATACACTGCTTTTTAATCTGTAAAGAGATCAGTCTGAGAAAAGGTGTTGCTTATATGTATGCAATGAATCCTATAATACCTCCGTATCTTTTATACATAAGGAAAACCAACCACATCTAGGGAACATAAAATGAGGAGCCAGCAAACTTACACCCAACTGGGACAAGTAATTAGCATAAACCCTCACTGGCCTTACAATAAGACAGGACATTTAGAAAACAATTCAGAACAATGACCATTCTCAGGGACAAAGTAACATAAACTGACATCAGACTAAAAGCTATATTACTTTATTAAAAGATATTCCACCAACTGTTACTTTAGCAAGAGCCTCTAAATTACATCATAGGAATAAAAAGTGTCATAGAATACACAAGTTGATCATTTGTATGGATCTTGCATAATGAAAATTATATAAACTAAATACATAATGGTACACATTTCTTTTGACTTGACTATACGTATTTTTTTCCTATTATTTTACTGCTCTATGCAAAAGTTTCTCATATAATACTGGATATAAGGCTACATAACTGTTAAGTAAATTCAAATTACTGATAAAAGTATTTTCTACGCTACTTTGAAAACACAGTACAAACTTTCAGATAACTGCAAAACCAAAGCAATTAATTCTGTGTGATGTTTTTTGACCATTTCGATGAAACACAATCACAATAATCTATAATATTAATAGTGTATTTCTACTACCTGAACAAGTAATTTTTTTGTAAGCAATATAAATTTTTCATACAAACCCACCTTTCATAACTGCCCAAATGCATGGTCCACAAGTTTCCCTGGAAATGCCATCCGCCTTTAAAGAAAGCATCAGAGAGGTCAAGACTGGCACATGCTCCCTCTACCAAATGTGTGGATCAATAGACAATAGAGAACACCACCCTATTCATAATCATTAATGGAATCGCAAATTAAATGTGTTCCGAGTGCTCCCATTTGCCACCCATAATTATGTTCTAATTTTGTTTTGAGTGCCCATTCTGTAGATAAAGTACTGTATGTAGAGTTAATTGTACAGGAACTACGAATTAGAAATGGTTGTAGTAGTTAAGGTTGTTGTTTATTTAGCTGCAGTTAGTTTTAATTGTAAAAATTAATATGCTGAATATATATCACTTGGTTTCAAGTGTTCTAGTTTAGATGTATTTTTTTATTCTGAAGATTTATATGTGCATTTTGATCCACTTTTGTTGGACCATATTCAAGAGCTTATGTAATATGTTAAGGTGTATAAACTTCTATCTATCTATATCCTTGATCCAATCTCCTACCATTTTCTTTAACAAAGAATGGCATGTTGGGGAAATTCATGGCCCATGATTGCAGGCAAATATAAGAAGAGGGTTTGTTGTGAAACAAATTAATTCTGTACGTCACCCTAAAGACAGAACCTAAGTATACTAGGAATACCGTACACTACTCTAGGACTACTGAAAGAGAGAAAAAGAGAGAGATTAGAATTGTAAATATACAGTATAGAGTAAAACACTTCTTAACTACTACAGAGTAAAGTACGTACAGTATATGTATTTCTTACCCAAGTTAAGAAGTAAAATACATATGTGATTAATGTAAACAGCCATAACCACATATATAATAGTATAAAAATACACCCAAAATAAAAAGATAGTAAAGCAATGAAGTCAGTCAAAAAATAGGATATATCAAAATTTTAAATTCTCTAAATTTGGTGACATACTTCAATTTTCTCGTGAACCACTACGAGATCCACTTCAATGCAGACTTAATCTTTACTGAAACACAGGCAGTCAAAAAAAGACCTCAGTTATTTCATTACTAAGGTAGGCCATAAGAAAATGAACACTAAAGACAATCAGCATGTACTGTTATGGCTGAAAACATTCTACAGCTACCCATCAATGGGACAGGCTTATGTTTTAGCTTGAAACAGAGTACAGTATGTAATGCTTAGATTTCATTAATTCTAGCAACTGTTCAACTTCAAAAGCAATTAGCCACATGAAGGTACTGAACAGCCAAGAAAACAGTAACATTTCAAAGAAAATATGTTGAAATAATAGCATTTCTCAAAAGAGTAACAGGACATGAACTTTTTTCAAATTTTCGTGCAAAATGATACAAATGAGGATTACGGCAGATTCACAGAATTTCTGGCAAAAAATTTAAAAAACTGAAAAATCTAGAACTAGAGCAGACATGACTCAACAAACCCCCTTAGTCTACTCACATTAAAACCTTGACACTGACAGCAGAAGTGATCAGATCTTTGGCAGGAGAAAGTTTGAATACAGTGTCCAAGATCTTAGAAAAAAAAACAAAAATCACCACAACAGTTTAAGGACCCTACTTCCAGATACAACGAGGTACGGCTGATAAGCCAGTCAAGAAAGCAAGCAATGTAAATAATACTGATTTAGTCTCCTCAAGATCTCACTCAAATCCACCACCATCTTAAGCTAAGCAAGACAGTTTGCACATGAATTCATTGACAAATTTCTTCAGAGCAAGAGAAATTGCACTGTATGGTCCTGACAATGTAACTTATCAGCACAGATTTTGAAGATACAGTATTCTCAGTTTTTCTCATTAACTGCTCCTTAAAAAGGTTTCTCAAACTGCATAAAAGTGAATACGGGAATATGAATTAAACCTTTCTGCCATGGACAAAAGTGATGTTGAAGAAAAAGGACTGCATAAATCCACTTTCCTCCCTCAATTCAAAAACTAACAATCCAGTAACTAACACTTTTATAAATGCTATTAAATTCAACATAAATGTTACTGCACTACAGCAAACTTCTAAAAACTTCCAAGCCAGCATTTGGGCAAATACTGTACATACTACAAAAAGTAAGTACATGAAGTCCAGTTGGGCTCCACCAAAAAAACAACATTAATGAAATCAAAAGGAAATGAGGTCATTTTCTGTCTTCATTAACTAGCACCAGCTTTGCACAGCTAATGCAACATGTTCTACTTGTATTACTGTACCTTACAGTTGTCCCGAGTGGTGTGCTTGAAGACGAATGTGAATTTCTCGGCAAATATCCTTAGAGGGGTAACACACTACTGTACACATTAGAAACAACAGTACACTTTGAAAAATTGCATCAAAAATTTTTTTTTTTATACTTCATGGATGAATGTCCAAGAAAAAATTGTAAGCGTTTATGAAGGCTTTGATGTTAAAATGTAGCCCCCTTTTTTAGCCTTGCAAATACCTAAGAGGATTTTAAAAAAAATTGTTAAAAAACACTCGTCACTAATATTCTGATGATGATGCGCAAAATTGAAAAAACAATTTACCATATCATCGGGGCCTTCACAGGAATGTCGATAAGGCATCCCCTGGAAGAAAAAATGGAAATCTATGTTAAAAAAAAGAAATCAAAACAAAAGACTAAGTTGGGTGGCTGTGGTTGTTGTTGTTTTTGTTGTGGAGGACTGTAGATGGATGGGGGGTGGGGGGGGATGGGTAGGGGCAGGAGAGACTGCTTTCTAATGTAAAAGGGGATTTACTCTGAACTTAAAGAAACTAAAAAAAGATATGAGGTCGTCAAGGTTCATTCTGTATTTGCACTCTGCATAACATAAGAGAAACTATGAAAAGAAATCAAATGTCAAAAGTAGTACGGGTACAGATCAAGAAACCAAACCGAACCGATGTCTGTACAGTTGTCCATGCAATATACTACTCTAGACAAGTAGCAGAACATTCAAAAGCACAACAGAAAACTAAATCTGGATCTGTTATGTTTTTATCAGATAGGACTTTAACCATGAACAGCAGTTCTCCAGGATATGTAAATTTCCTACTGTGATTCGAGCTGAGCGTAGATCACAGGAAGTGACGTTCCTAGGCAAGTTCAGGGTCAAGTTTTTAAGAGTGATTATATCAATATCAAGGTTCAAAGTCCATTACAGGCAAGACACTGAAAAAGACAATGAGGTCCCAAGACAGTCACTCCTGTGTTCTACTGGCCATCCAAACTCTAAAAATAATGATGAAATGCTTGAGAGTATCTCCTATGCAGACTTTTCTGAGCTAACGACTCTAAAAGGATAATCGAGTCTATTGAAAAATAGTAGTAAGATTCTTGTTTAAGTACAATAACAAGCTTGTGACTAGCATATTCTACCCTAGGATAATGCAACTTCCACAATATCTGGAAGTTGCTCTGCAATCAGGACTACTATATTCTGGGCACTTTCACAACCTCAGTCAACACCTGTGTGAAACCTTGAATAATCTCTGCAATGAGTAAATTTCAAGACATCAAAACATTTTACTATTTTCACTGAAATGCTACTGTTATGGACAGTTGCTATGAAGCGAAAGAGAAACACAAAAATCTTTATTCTAATCCTTTCACCAAGAACCTTCAAGAAATGAAATTAACAGTAAACTTTGGAAAGGCTGACTGAGGTGGAAAAGCTGTGTCAATATTGCTTGAAGTAACCTACAACAGAGGAAAGCATTCAACCACATACCTCAGGCACTATTTTATTGAGCATCATCTCCATATCATCCCTAACATATGGGTCCCAGTTTTCATTCAGCGCTAAACTGGCGGATGTGTGAAGAACTGGAATGACAAATCAGGATTAGAGACATGGCATCCTATTATAGAAATAAAAAAATAAGTTTTAAAAAATAAGGCACAAATATCAGTGGGAAAGTGAAGAAACATGTTATTGTTAGTATACAATAAGGTTTTGTACATACTTACCTGGCAGATATATACTTAGCTATACGTCTCTGACGTCACGACAGAAAATTCAAAACTCGCGGCACACGCGACAGGTAGGTCAGGTGATCTACCTTACCCGCCGCTGGGTGGCGGTTGTATGAACCAATCTCCCTTTCCAGCCAGATTTTCTCTTCCACCTGTCTCCTGAGGGGAGGCTGGGCGGGCCATCAATCGTATATATCTGCCAGGTAAGTATGTACAAAACCTTATTGTATACTAACAATAACATTTTTGTACATGAACTTTCCTGTCAGATATATACTTAGCTGATTGACACCCTTGGTGGAGGGAAAGAGACAGCAATATTAACATGGAAAAAGGGGGAAACAACACCTGTTGTAGGATGTAAAATACAACCTTGGTTCTTACCTGTTTAGGCAGAAGACTTCATAGTTATTGTCTATTAGTCTGCGTTGCCTGAAGAGCTTCAGCGAGGGCGTGACCTACAGCTGACAGACTCTTTGGGTCTATCAAAGGGATTTGGTATCCACTTACTTGATAGAATCCGAGCAGGATCTTGTCAAAGGGGATTCGCCCTCTTATATGACAGAACCTAACCACTATCATTGCAAGGAGGTCAAACATAAACTGATCACCTAACCAATCTAATCATTGTTAGACATACGACATGAAAGAGATGCCTACCCGCATGCTCTTTCAAACAACCAAAAAACTTACAAACTAAACAAGGGGTAAAAAATACACTACAAAGGATATGTCTCAGCTCCCTGCCCCAGCACCGAATCCGCCGATACGTATGGGCCTAATGCAAAGCACTTTTCATACGTGATTTTGACGTCTCTCAGATAGTGGTTCGCGAAGACTGAATTGCAACGCCAGAAAGTTGCTTTCATAATATTACTAAGGGACATGTTTTTATTGAAAGTTAATGAAGTGGCAATAGCTCTTACCTCATGAGCTTTGACCTTCAGAAGCTTGAATTGACTTTCATCACATGTCACATGTGCTTCTTTCACCAGGCTTCTGATGAAGAAAGAAAGCGCATTCTTAGATAAAGCCCTCCTTGGATCCCTTACAGAGCACCAAAGGTTGACATCATTGCCCTTAAGTTTCTTCTTCCTCTGAAGATAAAACTTTAGACTTCGTACTGGGCAAAGTGACCTCTCTGATTCCTCGCCTACTAAGGCAGATAAACCTTGGATTTCAAAACTCCTAGGCCAAGGATTTGAGGGGTTCTCGTTCTTGGCCAAGAACGAAGGCAGGAAGGCACAGATCGCTGCATCTCCTTTGAACCCCACTCTCCCTTCTATTGCATGGAGCTCACTAATCCTTTTAGCGGAAGCCAATGCCATGAGAAAAAGTGTCTTTCTCGTGAGGTCTCTAAAAGAGGCAGACTGGGGCGGTTCGAACTTAGGGGACCTAAGGAAACGCAGCACTACATCCAGATTCCAACTCGGAATCTCTGACGAAACCTTTTTGGATGTTTCAAAGGATCTTATTACATCATGAAGGTCTTTGTTTTCTGAAATGTTTAGGTCTCTGTGCCTAAACACTGCAGCCAGCATGCTACGATATCCTTTAATGGTTGATACCGCCAGTCCACCTTTTTCCCTAAGGAAAAGTAAGAAGTCTGCTATTTGGGTTACAGAGGTACTGGAAGAGGAAAGGTGATGGTTCCTACACCACCGCCGAAAGACGTCCCACTTCGATTGGTAGACTCAAAGGGTAGAGGGCCTTCTTGCTGCTGCGATAGCCGTTGCAGCTCTTGCAGAAAACCCTCTCGCTCTGACCAAACTTTTGACAGTCTGAAGCCAGTCAGACCGAGAGCGGGGAGGTTTCTGTGATACCTGTCGAAGTGGGGTTGTCTGAGCAGATCGATCCTCTGTGGCAGGGATCTCAGAATGTCTACTAACCATTCCAGTACCTCTGTGAACCAGACTTGTGCGGGCCAGAAAGGGGCTATCAACGTCATCCTTGCTGCCTACGATTCTGCAAACTTCTTGAGTTTCTCCCAGTATCTTGAAGGGAGGAAAAGCATACGTGTCTAGGCCCTTCCAATCTAGGAGAAAGGCATCTATTGACAAATCCTTGGGTCTGATATAGGAGAGCAGTAGTTGTCTATCCTCGCATTCTTGGCTGTGGCGAAGAGGTATATGTGAGGCCTGCCCCATAGTCTCCACAGGTCCTGGCAAACATCCTCGTGAAGAGTCCACTCCGCCGGCAGGACTTTATCTTTCCTGCTCAGGAGGTCTGCTCTGACGTTCTTTTCTCCCTGTACGAACCTGGTAAGGAGACAAATCTTCCTTTCCTCTGCCCACAGCAGAAGGTCTTTTGCTGTCTCGTACAGGGAGAAGGAGTGAGTTCCCCCCTGCTTCCTGATGTATGCCAGGGCCATGGTGTTGTCCGAGTTTATCTGAACTGTCAAAGCTAGGACGTAGGGCTCAAACGCTTTCAAAGCTAGCCAAACAGCCATCAGCTCTTTCTTGTTGATGTGCCAGGTCACCTGTTCCTCCTTCCAGGTGCCTGACACTTCTCTTGAGCCGAGCGTCACTCCCCAACCTGTTTCCAACGCGTCGGAAAACAACACTTGGTTGGGGTTCGGAATGTGAAGGGACATCCCTTCTGCAAACCTGAGAGGGTTCGCCCACCAAGAGAGGTCCTTCTTGATTTCTCTTGAAATATTGAAGGAGAACTCTAGGTTTTGAGAAAGACAACGCCAGTTCCGATGTAGAAAGAACTGGAGAGGTCTGAGGTGCAACCTTCCTAGAGAAAGGAATTGCTCCAACGAGGAGAGTGTCCCCAGCAAACTCATCCACTCCCTCGCTGTGCATACGTCTTTCTCTAGAAAGGCTGTGACTTTCTCTGAACATCGGGCTATCCTTTCTGGAGATGGAAAAGCCCGAAAATCCAGAGAAACCATCCGAATCCCCAGATAGATACGATCTTGACTGGGGATTAACTGAGACTTTGAAAGTTCACCAAAATCTCCAGAGAACTCGCCATGAAAAGGGTCTTTTGTAGGTCCTCCAAACATCTTTTCTGTGACTTGGCTCTGATAAGCCAGTCGTCCAAGTAAAGGGACACCCTCACTCCCTCCAAGTGTAGCCATCTTGCTACATTTTTCATTAGTCCTGTGAAAACCTGAGGGGCTGTTGAAAGGCCGAAACACAAGGCCCTGAATTGGAATATCCTTCCTCCCATCCTGAATCTGAGGTATTTCCTTGAAGAAGGATGGATCGGCACATGGAAGTAAGCGTCCTGAAGATCTAGGGACACCATCCAATCCCCTGGACGAAGAGCCGCCAACACTGAGGATGTCATCTCCATGGCAAACTTCCTCTTTTCTACAAAGAAATTCAGGGCGCTTACATCCAGAACCGGTCTCCATCCTCCTGAGGCTTTTGGAACTAGGAAAAGGCGGTTGTAAAAGCCCACTGAGCATGGGTCGCTCACTAGCTCTATCGCCTCTTTCTCTAGCATTTGTTCTACTGCCAGAGTAAGAGCTTGGCTCATGATGGGATCCCTGTACTTGGCCACCAACTCCCTCGGAGTCGTCGTCAAAGGTGGTCTTGCTGAGAAGGGAATCAGATATCCTTTCCGGATAATCGAGAGGGACCAGTTGTCCGCTCCTCTCTGTGCCCAGACTTCTGCGAATCTTAGTAGCCTGGCACCTACTGATGTCTGGAGGACTTCTTTCCTACTTTTTCCCTCTGGTAGAGCGAGAGAATGATCTTCCTCTATTGAAGGATCTATTACCTCTTGAGGTAGAGGCTCTAGAAGGAGGGCCCCCTCGAAAGGGCTCCTGTCTAGCTGGAGTCTCCTTCTTAGTCTTAGTCTGGAAGGACGTTCTAGGTTTCCGGGCAGACTGAGCGAGCATATCTTGTGTAGCCTTCGCGGAGATTGCTCCAGAGATGTCCTGTATTATCTTCTTTGGAAAGAGAAGAGGCAAAAGTTGCGAATATAGTAGCGAGGCTCTCTGAGCATGAGAGACTGACTTGGTCAGAAAAGAGCAGAAGACCGATCTTTTCTTAATAACCCCTGCTCCAAACAGGGAGGCTACTTCGCTAGATCCATCTCTCACTGCCTTGTCCATGCACGTAAGTACACTGTTGAGATCCTCGGGCGAAAGGGAATCCGGGTTCTGAGTCCTTTTAGCTAAGACCCCCAACGACCAGTCAAGGAAGTTGAAGACTTCCAAGACTCTGAACATTCCCTTCAACAGGTGGTTGAGCTCGTTCATCGCCCAAGTAGTCTTAGCAGACAAGAGGGCCGAGCGTCGGGAGGAATCCACCAGTGAAGAGAAGTCCGCGTCTGCAGATGAGGGAAGACCCAGGTCTAGGGGTTCTCCAGACTCATACCAGAAACCAAGTTTCCCCGTAAGCTTAGAAGGAGGGAATGAAAAAACAGTCTTCCTTTTCTCCTCCTTAGAAAGAAGCCAATCACCAAAACCTCTCAAAGCCTTCTTCATTGAGATGGTTGGTTTCATTCTCACACAGGAGGAAACCTTCGTCTTCTTAGATGTCGAGAATAAAGAGAGAGGAGGAGGAGGAGCGACCAGAGTAAGCGCGTCTCCAAACTCCTGAAGAAGGAGGTCTGTCAGGATCTTGTAAGACGAGACCGAAGAATCCTTTACCAAGTCCTCTTCTGAAGGTTCTATTTCATCTACCGAAGAACCTTCGGCTTCTTTACGAGAGCAGGCGGACTTCTCTAAAGAAGTGCGCCTATCCTGTGAGGAGAGTCTGGCAGCCGTCTGGCGCCTATCAGGAGAAGCCAAAGCTTCAGGAGAGCTCCTATCGAAGGCGTCCTTCCTACTCCGATGAGGGAGTCCTCTGTGATCTTGTAGTCTGTCCCGAGATACACGGGAGTCCAAAGGGGAGCGCCTGCTAGGAGAGGAGAGCCTACTATGCTCAAGGCGCCTATCAGACTCCATGCTCCTGTCAAGAGGAGAGCGGCTGCCTGGCGAACTGCGCCTAAAATGAGAGGAGCGCCTGCTAGGCTCTTGGCGCCTACCAACAGGAGAGCGAATCCCTGGAGAAGAGCGCCTACTAGGAGACAGGCGTCTACCATGATCCAAATACCTAGATCGAGAAGCGTGGGTCTCTGTAAAAGCTTGTCTACCAGCAGAGAAGCTTCTTTCAGGCTCTTTACACCTGACCTGAACAGAGCGGCTAACAGGCGAATAGTGCCTATCAGGAGAGTAGCGCCTATCTTCAACACAGCGCTTGGCAGCAGGAGAGCGGCTACTTGGGGAGTAGCGCCTACCAGGCTCTAGTCGTCTGACATAAGGAGAGATCCTGTCTCTAGAAGTGTCCATGCAGGGGGAGGCTCTCTTATCCGGAGATTGGAGGTTCTTCAGAAAGGAGCGAGAAGTAGAAGCTGTGCGCTTATCCTTAGAAGAGAGCCTACAAGGAGCTTGATCCCGTTCCACGGGAGAAATGAAGTCGCCAGGAGATAGCTTCCTGGGCGATTGGCGCCTGGAAAACGACTGGCGTCTGCCAAGGGAAGAGCGCCTCATTCTATCCTCTGGTACAGGAGAGAGAGCAGACTCCGACTGAGAAGGTAAAGCAGGAGAAGGTAGCCTAGCTAGACTTCTTGACGGGGAGAGAGACGTCCTTCTTACGACTAGCGCCTCCAGCCAATGAGCCCACAAGAGCCGAAATCTGAGCTTGCAGCCCCGCAAGAATCCGAGCCGGAGATCTAGCAAACTCCTCCACAGGGGACGAGGTTCGAAGCCTACTCTGAGGCGAGTGCTCCTGATCCCTCCTGGGTTTCTTGATGTCCACTTCAGGCTCCTCCGGAAAACACTCTGGGCTGGAAGGAAGGGCGCAAGGAGCCTTCCAGGCTCTCTTCAACGGTCGAGAGGAATCCGAGGCGCTCCATCCTCTTCTAGGAGAAGGCGATGAAGAAGAAGAGAAGCATTGTCGTAAAACCTCCTTCTCGGCGCGAATTAAGGCAGCCTGGGAACAAACATCAGGATCTACCGAGGGGACGCCTGACCGGTGGGGGTTCTCCCTAACCTTCCTGCGGCTGTTGACTTTCCTCCTCCACTGGGACTGGGAGTCTGGAAGAGGTCTAGGCCTGGAAGCATTAAGGAGCCGACCAGACGCACCCTCCACTGCACTGGGGGCACTGCACAAATCACTTGCACTATCACTCTTACCTTGCAACGAACGAATTTTCTTCTCCATGCTAAGGATCATGGCTCTCATGGTTGCCACTTCCGAAGGCGTATCTTTGGGTTCGATGCAGGGAGCAGGAACTGAAACGGGAGAAGGATCTAGTGCTACGACAGGATTATCTACTTCTACCTAGCTGATACGAGACTTACTAGAACTTCTAGACGAAGCTTTCCTCACCCTGTCTTTCTCTAACTTCCTTAAGTAGGAAGAAAGAGACTTCCATTCACCCTCATCCAACTTCTCACATTCATTACAAGGGTTAATAAAGGAACATTCATTACCCCTACACTTCAAGCATACTGTGTGAGGATCTACCGTTGCTTTCGGTAGCCTCACCTTGCATTCATCCATAGAACACACCCTAAACATAGCAGATTTCTTAACCTCTACATCAGACATCTTGAAATCAAAGAAAAATCCAAACCAATATCCAAAAACAATCCACAAGCGCGTATGCCAAGCCAACAAGATCAGGTACTTCACCGAAAGTCAGTCCAAAGATATCCAACGAATTAAACTATCAGGAGGTAACGACCACAGGCGTAGTCGAAACCGGCGACAGAGAAAATCTGGCTGGAAAGGGAGATTGGTTCATACAACAGCCACCCAGCGGCGGGTAAGGTAGATCACCTGACCTACCTGTCGCGTGTGCCGCGAGTTTTGAATTCTGTCGTGACGTCAGAGACGTATAGCTAAGTACATATCTGACAGGAAAGTTCATGTACAAAAATGATAAGTAGGCATGTGGTGCTAGCATTATCACATTTAAATCCATTTAAGCCAAAACACTTAAATAGATGTGCAGAGTTTCATGTGCTTGGTTAAAATATATTCAATTTCCAACTGGTCTCAGAAGCTGATTCTTAAACAGAATATATTTATATCTAGTAAGTCTCATAAGCTGATTCTTAATCATAGTTTTACATAATGATGCTCACTGAAATCAGTAAAATAAAGTAGTATGTATATTATGAAATCAATAAAATAAAGTGCGTATTATAAGTACATACAAGGTTCCTGCTCAGCTTATGCAATCTTTTATAACAGTTTTTGCCCAACCATTATTCACTCCTAACCAGGTAATTACCATAAAACCAAATTATCATGGCATTACACATCTAAAAATCTAACATAGCATATTCATACATTATGCATAAATACCAGACATAATTGCAACTGTAGAAGAAAAAATGGTGATCAGGTGGCTCAGGTAGGCATTTCATGTGCAAATATTCCCTACGGCACTGAGATCGTGAGGTAGGTAATATGCCTCAAGTAAAAGGCCTTTGTATAGAACAAAAACTGAATAAATCATTTCTTTCAGCACAAACCTGTTACTTTAATATAGGCCAATAGCAACTTACATGGGATTGTGATGAAACTCAGCATCTACTGTATGGAGCCTAATGACAACCATGAAATATCACTCATTTCACGTCTAACCTGACACTAAATACATTTTTTGATGTTGATGGGTGTTAAAAATTGTGACCAAATTTAGGGTCAAGTCTACTTTTAGGCATGAACTTTGGTAGAGAAGAGTGATAAGCACCAATTCATAAATAAGACTTATTACACACTGCAATGAAACCCCTAAAACTACACTTCAAAATTACTGTAACGGCATGCATGAGCCTGGATTGATATAAATACAAACCCAAAACCATACAGTTCATAGTAAGTATTAATATCTAAACCAGGAAGTTTTCAAGAGGCTTCTGTTTACTCATCCTGGATTCCATAGAGGTCACCAGCCAATAAGAAGTCTTACAACTGAAGCTGGAAGGGCTAACGTCAACAAAAGTTGAAGCCATCAAGACAGATATATATGGAGCTAACTAAACATGCTATAGTACTCAGGGTTTCCTAAATCCATTTAACAAGCTACAGTACTAAGCTACGATGGAGAAGCATGCAGTAGAGGAGGGGGTGAGGGGCTGCTGCAAAGGTTCTCTAGTAGCCGGAAGCATTGCAAGAAGTGTTAGCCCCAAAATCTGTCAGTAATATTTTCACATGGAGATAGAAATGGTTGAGTAGAACTTGCAGAAGTTGGGAAATACTTTAATGACTTTAATGGGAATTATTTTCAGTAAATAAGATCTGAATTAGGATATCAGAATTTAATCATTTCTAACTTCAAAGTACCAGTACAGAATGCTTTCATACAGCAGATTATCAGGATTTGGAAAAGAATCAAATTATGCAATCCAGCTAGATATATCTAAATCTTTTAATTGAGATCAAAACCTTTCGGGCAGTCCTCTGGGACCTGAGAACTTCAACTAAGAGGTCTGAGCAGCTGAAAATGCCAGCCAACTGATTCTAAGAAAAGAATGGCGCCCACAAACATTACGTTACACAGTTGTAGTAAAACTGTGAGCGGGAAGGCTTCTTGGCCAGGATTACTAAAATTAGGAGCCACACAAGTGGCTGGCACCCATACCGTGCTAGTGACTAAAATATTGTGTATACTACAAAACAAACTAAAGGTCTTATTTATATATATATAGTATATAGCCTTGATACAAATGTATAACTTACTAGCATTACTCTATATGTACATTTTTCTATTCCTTTTTTGATTCATGTGCTGTGTAATTTACTTGCCTTTGAATACACTAGCATTATTAGTAATTAATGTAAATGCATTTCATATGGAATGTCCTTATTGGATTAGGAATTCCATTTGTGACCCTCAAATGACTTTTTGTTCTCATTTGATTCAAATGACAATCTTAATGAGACTACCTTACCAACAAAGACCTATTGTTATTGATCACCTATACCAGTCATCAACAGCAATTAACTTAATGAAAATGAAATTTCTCAACTGGTACTGTAATGAGATATATCTCAACCATCATAAAGAAGTAAATATTGTACTGTACTAGTAGACAGTCAATAGAAACTAAATAATGCACAGGCTACTAAAAATATACTAGTACGTAATCTGTTAATGTTATGACACCTGGCTGAACACAAACACAAACTGAAAAATACTAAAACCTCAACCAAACAACTGAAGCAATGACTGCCTACCCTCTCTCTCTCTCTATCTCCAGACTACTCGACCTAAAAACCTCTCTGATCAGATCAAGAGAAATCAATACTTGTGAATAGCTCTCCAGAGCACTTTGCATTATTATGCGAAGATGAAATGAAGGAGAAGACTGAAGAAAAATGGTATTCTAAATCATACCAGACAGGAGAATTTTGAAAGAATATAAAGAAATCAGATAAATTAATTGTATTTGTAAAAATGAATACATGGAGACATCATGGCAAACTGATTTTTGTGTGCAATCAACACAAAAGTTATTAATAAAATACCTAAATAAATTAATAGGGTATGAATGTAAACATGAATGAAAATAAAAAGGCAATTTGATTTACATGATTTGTCACTTGATGGGTCTGTTAAGCAGAAGCAGAAGAACATTTGAATAACTAAGAGCATAAAATTACAAGTTTTACTTGTATATTTCAGGGGAAGTTTTAGCAAATGTAGCAATCCAGTGGATACCCCCTACTCACAGAAGTAGTAAAATCCGCGAATACTTAAAACCCATATAAAAACACTTAGAACTGCCTATTTAGATAGTCCAAACACAAAAAAATCCTCTAAAAATGCTTATACTACCTGCATATTTTGGTTTAAACACAAAAAGGGCATTTGGTCACAAAAATATGAAAGTACAGAAATTTGTGAATACTTCTCAGTGAAAAATACTGCGAACAGGTGAATTTTCTATTGAAAAATCAGTGAATAGGCGAGTCCATAAATCGTGAGTCTACAAATAGCGGGGGTGGACTATAAATGGGTACCATGAATAAGTATAATTTAGGAATGAAAGAACATGGTCTTATCATATATTGCACTTCTGCCTTTAAATCAACCTGAACTTTCCACAAATAATACAAAATGTAACATGAAAGTCGTGCACACCAACTCGTTTATACGGAATACACAAACCGTTTCTTGAAATGGGACATAATATCACAACCTCTCACACTGCATCACACTAAGGTTATCGGGGAAATCCTGTCACTCATGTTTTTCTTAGCTTTTTATCTCCCTTCTCACAAGGAAGATATAGGATACCCAGTCATTATCCCACAGGATTAGTTACCCTGTATGTTATTCAAGTTCACACAACACTGTTTTTGCCGGGGGAAATGTTTTTTCCCATAGTTCACTAGTATTTAAAATAATGCGTCTCTATATTATTCCAAAATCACTGATCGATATTTGGTACTCCACTTACAGTCCCGCCATTCATAATAAAAAAACCAGGACTATAGATTTCCAGCAAAATACGTAATAAATTTTGTATTTAACATGAAAACATATAACAGAATAAGATATTAATAATATATTCTAACCTTACCTAATCTAGGCCACTAGGTGTTATTCTGCCTGGACACACCCCTCTACCTAATGTGTTGAGCACTGTACATCACGTGGATATGCAAGAGTGCATCTATTTGATTCTTAACTTATAAATTTGCACATTTTCGCTCAGAAATAATTCGTAAAGATAATAGACATGAGACATAAAACTAAACTTTCCCTGAACACTAAATTCATTACTGAATCATCAGAAATTTGCGTTCTTGACAGTGAATGAATGCAATTCTAAGCATCAAGTAATTCACTGTTCTTGGGGTTAATCTACACTAGCCAAATATTAATTAGAAATATGCCAGCTTAAAGATCTGGCTTATCTTACCATAACTTAGCCTGGCCTAGTTCATCAATGCCTAGCCTACCAAATGTCACGCAATACTAGAAATCACACAGAAACAATTTCAATAATCATGGAAAAATAGTTAACATTTCAAAATGGACAATTGCAAGAAGGTCATTAGGCCTACACGTCTAACATCATTCAAGACTGCAAAAAGACGAGATAGTCTAAGTTTAACGTAAGCAAGGTTCACAAGAAATCTGAAATGGACCTAAACATTACAAAACAGCTTCAAAAATGAACTAAAACATTTTTGGCAAGTTTCAAACAGACAGCATCATCCGGTTAAAGTTTCTGATGTGCGCTAAGTCTGTGAGGGTATCTTTTATATGACCCCAGAGGCTTTGGTTACAATTCAATTCTAATTACGATATCAAACGCAATGTAAGTAGGAGTTACCATGTTAGCCCATCAATTCACATTGCAAATAACCTAAATTATCATTATTACACTGCGATTAAATTTAATATAAGTAACGAAGACTAAAATATGTATTTAAATGCGATTGTCAATAGACCTATCATCAATTTAGCCCAAGGTTTGCCATTCTCTTCATGACATTAACATGTTTTAGTGTAAAACAACCTAATGGATTTTGCATAAAATATACTTCCTATTGGGCAACCTATTTAGGAATAAGGCTAAATATATACATAGGTAAATCACCTTTTCGGTTTCATTTCTGTCGTGTTTATGACAAATTGTTTTACAGTGTAAAATAACCTAATGGACTTGGCCTAAAATATAGATTTTATCACAACCTTTTTGGTTTCATTTCCATCGTGTTTTTGACAAATTGTTTTACAGTGTAAAATAACCTAATGGATTTGGCCTAAAATATAGATTTTAATGGATAACCTATTTATAAGGCTAAAACTAGGCCTATACATAGCCTACCTAAATCACGACATTTTTATTTCCGACGTGTTTACTACGGTACCTAGGGTTTTATTTCTGATGTGTTTATTTGGGAACCTAGGTGCTTTTAGGCCTGACATGTTTATTAAGAGTATATTTAGGTGGGTTTAGGCCTGACATGTATACTAGGTAGGCTATTAGCCTAAGAGTAGTACCTAGCCTACTATATTTACCTAGGTGCCTTTAGGCCTGATGTGTTTATTTAGAGTATATTTAGGTGCTTTCAGGCCTGACATGTATATTAAGAGTACATTTAGTTGCTTTTAGGCCTGACGTGTCTATTAGAGTATACTTCAGTGCTTTCGAGTACACTTAGGTGCTTTCAGGACTACAGTCAAAGCAGCCTGTGTCCCCCGCGATCTTCCCACGACCACGCTCCAGAAACCCACTGAAACGGCGTGACACACGAAACCGCCGAAGGAGGGACGACCGGAGACGGAAAGGGCGCCGCCCCCAGCTCAAATGCCCGGAGTCCGACGGGGGGAGGAGGCCAGAAAGTGGCCCAGAGCGAGATGTAAACATTGGGGCCCCAGGGCGAGGATCCCACTCACTTTGAACGTGAAGCAGGCCCACGGAGAACTGTCGCAGCTCCGGGATCTCCTTGAGGATCTCGTCCGTGACCAGGTGGATGCCCCTGTGCTGCGGTCTTAGCTTTATCTTCCTCTGAAACCACGCCGACCCGATCTGGATTCCTCTCGTGGAGGAAGCCATGTTGGATGTCGTGGTTCCCGTCGCCCTCCCGACGTCCTCTCACCCCCGGGTTCTCTCCCGCTCTCTCGCACTAACAGCCCCACCGGACCATTATGGAGTCACCAGCGAGGTTAACTAGGGTCCATGATGGTGAATTAAGGGGTTCAAAGGGGAGCAATGAACATACGAGGGGCAGAATGGGGGAGGAATTGATACACAGCAGCAGCCGTTCCACTGCCTTTATCGCCGGTTCATTCTGTCACTTTCGGGGGTCGGTTTCTGCGGTTTGTTTCTTCCACCTTTTTTGCTTTTTTTGTGTGTGTGGTTTTTCTCGGTTTTTGGAATTTTCGTGTTTTCACAGTTTTACAAAATGGTCAGTTTGGTTTTTATGATTTCTCTATCGTCAATTAAACTCTGCAGATGGAAAACAATCCCGCTAATATTATAAAGAAGGTGGAAAAATGATTCGTTAACCAGCTATATAGTTTCTACGAATCGCTGTTTTATTTCAGAGTTTTCACAGTTTTCACGAAATGAGAACTTCGTTTTTATTATAGATTTACTAAGAATTAAAGTTAACGGAGTAAAAAGAATCACGGCAAATTTCTAAAGGATGTGGAGAAATTACTCGTTTTTCAGGTAGGCGACACCACTCGTCAAGAACTGTCAAATGGGATTTAGTCCACAGAATAGAATCGCCAAAGTCTGTTAAAATATATAGATAAAAACTTTAGACACAAAAGATATGCAATGTATTAATAAGAATTTCGTTTTGGAAACCCACTTCGTGTAATTTAAAAAGAACACGCAAGAAACTCCTGGGATTGTAACAGAATTCAACCTTCAAAAACTATTTCTAATCGTGATGACGCATCGGTGTCCAATAGCTTTATCTGTTATGTATATTTCAAAGCCCGTTTCGAGACATAACCTTTCCAGATCAATGTAAGAATGTAAGAACTGACACACTGTAAGAATCTGCGTTATTTTTATGTATATTCATAAAAAATTATTGTCTGTGAAGGGTGATAAACATAGTCACCGATTAATTTAACAAATTTTCTTTTAATTTCACTGATGCTGTGTATATGATGCTGCGTTAAATGTATATAAAAACACCCCGTATCTTTATATCACCAGCATATATCACCAGCAATGAGGACGAAACTGAACGCCATAAACCCCCTTAATAACTCAGTCTTTAAAGTCACAAAGTGTTCGAAAAAAATAATAAAAATAAAAATAAAACTCGACCCCGACCGCCTGCAACGAACACCTCCAACTTTACTACGGCAGCTCGTGAGCGTTCAGGAGCGAGGTGATGCTAGTAATGCCCGTGACTGCCACCAGATGGCAGGACGTCTACAGAGCCAGACCCAAAGATGACAGAAGATTTGCGCAATATGTGTTTACATTATTATAATACGATTATTTTTAATAATGATATTCTTGCATTTTTGGAGAATCCGTTGTATAAGCGTCTGACTTTCACCCCTTCTGTTTTTTTTATTTGCTGGGCGTATTTCAGAGACAATAATCTTTGCTTAGTAAGTGGTATACTAAATAAATAAACGAATAAAATACATAAATGAATAGGTGAATAAAAACATGTTTATTTATGAGTTAGAATAAATTATTTTCTTACGATTCTTAATAAATGGAGATGATTTTGTTCACTATACAGAATATAACAAGAGAAAGATGTCGACAGTAAGTATGTTGACTGTAACAGAGATAAAAAAATAAACTATTTTTCTTGCGTCGGTGAATTTGCTTAGCAAGACGTTCCCAGCAGACATAAAAACTCTCTCTCTCTCTCCTCTCTCTCTCTCTCTCGTCTCTCTCTCTCTTTCTATCTCGCTCTCTCTCTCTCTCTCTCTCTCTCTCTCTCTCTCTCTCTCTCTCTCTTTACACACACACACACACAAGACATAGTATACATGTGACACGCGTAGCTACATATAAAGTTTTTGGTAACAATATTCATAGGTATGCACACATTGTTAATTAAAGCTCTTCTGGCCTTGATCGCTCTAAGTAGAGTCCATATATGTATAAGAATATACATATAGATATTATATTATATATATATATATATATATATATATATATAATATATATATATAGATATGTAATATATCTATATAATATATATATATATATAGTATTTTATACTTGCTATGGTAGGGAAACAGTGGCAAGAATAAAACCCAGTAGCTCAATAAATCTGCCTCAATCTTGCCTGCACTTATCATGCTTCTTGTGCGTTATAATTTTTTTTTTTAATTCTGCTATCTCCTGCATGTCATATCTCTAGGTGAGTCTTAATTGGTCTCTGCCTAAAATGTGATAAGGAAGATTTTTTTTATAGTGTACGTGGAGGAATGAGTGTTGAAAAGGTGAGAGATGTAATGGCATATGACAAACACTCACAAAACAGTTGGCAAAGGTAGTAAATACTGACCAGGGTGTTCTAAAAACAGGTTGTTCAGACTAAGAGTAAGAAGTGATATATGTAGACAAGCAAGGAAGTAGGCTAAAACAGTATTCGAGAAGTGCAGTAATGAAGGCTTCAGTGAACCACATGCTATAAAGACGAAATCATTTCTGTAAGGTACTTATTTAAATATAAAAAAAACAATTTATTTTATAAAAAAAAAAAACGTACAAGGGTCCACCAGAGTGGGAATCATCCCTGAGGAGGGCTATACTACATAAAACCAAAGAAAATAAAGTAAGTAAAGTAAGAGATTGGGTACCTCAGTCAGACATAATAGTACCATACACCCCTTCTTCAGAAGTGTGCCCTAGTCATTGCTCGGGACTTATAGTACTAGGTCTATGTATTAAATGTAGTTTCCTTTCTATATAAACTTTTTAAAAACTTGTTTCCTCCAACATGGAGTATAGTTCCTTAAAAGAAAATGAACTGGAGAAACCTTCCACTGCATTTGTCTCTTCATAAACTTACATAAACGAAATTCGACAGCACTGCACCAAACCTCGGTATGCACACAGCGCAATCCATTCTATGATGTCTTCACCATATCGCCATACTCATGTCTCCGGCGCTTTGTGCATGTAAAATAAACCCATGTTGGATAACAAATCACGTAGCCTTGCAGTAGGGCTTACCATTTCCCTTAAATATGTCTGTAAAGGAACACTATATTGACCACCAGTTTTTCATGAACGCGCCCAGTATTTACGAAAAGTTATTCCTTCGTTCTGTTTTTTGTCGTATATTTAGGATACCTGAATGATCTATTTAGACGCAAATTCCTTTAAAAAAATAAAAAAAATCCTGGTGTACTTCATATTAATTCAGACTTACTCGCTTTCCTTATTGTATCAATTAAGGTCACCACTCAATAGAAAACGAGATTTCCCACATCTCTTCTGCAAACTTGTTTTTGGTTATCTACACCTGATGACTGACCTAAAATCTTGCTGATCATCAGCCCTCGGCCCACTTGACAACAATTATTTAATCAAACACACCCGTGTGACATCAAAACATCATTTAAATGAAATTCTTCTGCCACCGATGGAAAATCTGAAGGGGTGGATTCGAGCTGATATTTGATATGAAATGTTGAAGGTGGATCCTATTAAAGAAATAGACTAAACTTAAATAAGAGTAATTAAGAGTACCTAGATCAGAACCAGAAAGGTGGTATGGGAAGCCACAGATTCTAATGAGTATTTAAAACGGATAATTTCGAATGCTGGGAAGATGAGAGAGAAGTGAGCCACAGAATAAGAGAAGCAAGAAAGATAACAAGAATGTGTGCAAAATACCGAGATGAAACATGGAGTGTTTATGGAAGCCAAAGAATTGTCAAAGCCAGCTCTTTGTTTTAGAAGTCTTTTTGTGTGGGAATAAATAAATCATAATAATTTGTGATTTTTATCCAAACGAATGGAATAAAGGATGCTAGGCTGGCAAAACAAGTTTACAATTAGAAGATGCAGATGTAGATCAATAAAACTGAAGACGACAGACCTGGACCCTCTAATTCTTCTTTGAGGTTTGTTGTTACTGATGACATATAGGGATTCCGAGATCTGCGAGATATATTTATAGATTTTGTTCTGGATCTATCATTTTGGCTTTTGTCTCTGATCAAAGGTACGACTTTGTTATCAGTGGGTATTTGTAGCCTAATATTTAAACGTATATAAAAAAAACTCGGGCGTGAATTGGAGACAAAACTGGTTTTCCTCATTCATAATTTCGCAATAACTCTTATACGATGATGAATTACGTTACGGTATAAGTTGATCTCTCTCTCTCTCTCTCTCTCTCTCTCTCTCTCTCTCTCTCTCTCTCTCTCTCTCTCTCTCTCTCTCTCTCTACGTAATTATTAATAACAGAAATTAATTATATCTATGAAAAAGAAAGAAAGAAAAAAAACCCGCGCACGAGTCACGATTACACGATTCCGCAGCTCGGAGTTACTGCAACATGGTGGTGGAAGAGTTGTGAATTGTTTGTCGTTTGTCCAGCGTGTTTCTTAGAAAAAAAAGACCTGTTGTTTGCCGGGGGTAGAACGATCGAATGAGATGTCCTGGTCGCTGGTGAAAAGAGGGATAGAACTCTTCGACGACGATGAATTGACGGGTAAGTGTGCGAAATAAAGGAGGCCATGGCCATTAATTAAGGTGGGTATAGCTTCTGGATTCATTTTGTACGTAAGGTGTCCGCCACTCTACCCTTAAAGGACTTTCTTTATTTGCATCTTTAACGAAGCTTATTTAGTGAAATTCGATTTGTATTGAGTTAGTTTATGCCCAGAATTTTAAGCTTTTACAATTTTCAGGTACTGTAGGATACTGTAGCAGGAATCGTAGAGGCTTTTAGGATAAGGCATTAGGGACCCCATGCATGGTTCCTGGTCAAGTAAACATTTACAAGAACTGTTCATTACGAGAGTTAAATATATGGTGCCTTTTTTATATTTCTATGTAATTTACACGAATTTAATTATTTAATGTCAGGTAAGGCATTAGGTACTGCATTATCCTAGGCCCAGTTTCTCGCACGTCCTGATACCTACTAGCCTACTAGGTACTAGCCTATACTACCTAGGTACCTAGGAATTAATGCACAACGTCAAATTTGGGGGGATAGGTATGGTTACTTACCTACTATACCCAGGGTAAAATACCGAATGGCTGGCGGTTACTTTGTATAGGTAGGTAGGTAGCCTACTATATGCGGTTCGCAGTTACAGCTACAATCTAAGTGCCCAATTGATCTTAATCCTGAGGCCAGCGTGCAGCGAAACAATACCTCTTGCCAGAACAAATGAGCTTACCAAGAATATTTAGATAGGATGGGTATATGCAGATAAGGCGCGAAGTGCCGTTCCACCACGTTATTACTGACGCCACACATTAACAAGAAAATTGGCGGTCCATGGATATTCACTCGCTCCTGGTTGGCCTCTACCGTAGCACGACCATCTTCCTGAAAATTGGAAATGGTGACCTGGCCTTAATTTGTGACTTGAGAGAAAAAACTTACTACCAATTATTTCGAGAGGAAAGTAGAGGCCTCGAGGTGTCTTTTGATGGATGCTGGCTCTTGACTATCCTGGATTACTACAGGACATGTTAAAGTATTTTTTGGGGAAGGTGGTCGCGCTATGGTAGAGGCCGGCCATTCGGTATTTTACCCTAAATAAGATCCCCCTCCGTTAGTTGGGGCATGGTTTCCTAATTAGCCTAGGTAGGGAAGGTTAGGTCAGGGTACCATACATATCCCTTTTTGGGGTATAGTTTGCAGAACGACGGCACTACGGATAAACCTTTACATAGGTAGCTACCTAGTTATATGGCCTGGTTCAATCCAGTTACTGACCGGGACTGGTTACTGCCTTTTATTGCACCCCCCCCCCCCCTGACCAGTCAAATCACGTTGCCTTAAATTAGGTTAGGTAGATAAGATCAGGTTAGGTCCAAACCTGGCATTGTAGGAACAGTTGGCTCTATTTAGCTTTGTATTATGAACTGGTCCAGGTTGACGATTTGGAGGGGAGTTGGGCTCACCGACTAAAGTTTTGCCTCTAACCTAAGTCCATTGTCTCCAATGGTTAGTGTTACTTTGGGGGCGTCAGTGCGGGGATGGACGCCAGGTCAGGCTTTGAATGGATAAATCTGAAGATGACTAATGCGGCCTGGTTCCTGCTGGTCACCAACAGGAATAATTAAAGCTGTTTATAATACTTACCCTCTTTTGTTCATGCTTTTATGTTCATCCCCAAGGGACGGGTACTAAACACGGCCCCTCTTTTGCATGCAAGCTTGTAGTTACTGAACCAGCGGCATGCGGTAGTATTCAGTTTGACCAGGGCTCGTACCAAATACTGCTGTCATAGGACCTATTGTTGTATATGGCTAGCTATATACTGCATATAGTATATAGTATTTCTCATAGTATATATGCCTAGGCTGGTGCCAAGTTCACCTATCTGGCTATTTAGCAGACTGGAGCTTAATCTGGGTTCAATTTTTAAGCTTTGCTTAACCTAACCCTAGTTGGTGTGACTGGGAATTAGCCTAGGATAACCTAACGTTAAATGTTCCATACTCTATGAGTGAATACCCTCATGTCTTGCCTAACTCAGGCAAGAAATGCCTTTTGTAAGTTTCAAAAGCTTTCTGAAAATTGAAAAACTGGTGTCCTTTAGAGAGCCTATATTCAACTAACTGGAGAATCAAGACTAGTTTTATTTTACGAATTATTAGTAACCTAGTATTTTTCTTTTAGTATAATTTATTTTTTACCTTTATTATTGTTGCAAACCAGTCACTTTTCCAACAGAAATACACACCATTACCTTTTTATTTCGGAGTATCTCCGTTAGTGCAGGCAGGAATGGTCACTGAACTTAACAAGTTTTTAAATATGGGGTCATGAATGTGGAATAGCTAGGCTTACCTTTCCATCTTTGTTCTTTGGAGCAGATTCTAGGCCATAGTATGAGTAGATGCTGGAGCTAAGTATCCAGTCTTAGTTTAGTTCCAAGATGCCTGTCCCTCTGCCCATCTGTTGGTATTACAGGCAGTCCTTGGGTTGCGACGGGCGTGGTTTACGACGTTCCGAGGTTAAGGCGCTTTTCAATGATATTAATCAAAAACTATTTCCAGGGTTACGACACATATTCCAGGGTTACGACACATTTTCCAGGGTTACAACGGCTACAGCGCTTATCTGGCAGAAGAAATATGACACTAAAAATGCAAAATAATCAATATTTGAAGATTTTTTTATGAAAATCCAATAAGAATGCAGTTTACATAGTTTTCAATGCACCCAAAGCATTAAAAGTAAGGTTTTCTTGGGAATTTTGACTATGTTCCGGCTTACAACGATTTTCGGGTTACAACGCGCCTCAAGAACGGAACCCCCGTCGTAACCCGGGGACTGCCTGTAGTCAGAATAAGCTGCCTCCCAGCTTGACTTCCTCAAGGGGGGATGTCGTGGTCTTCTGAATCTTTTGTTCTAACCTGCTAACCCTCCATAGCAGGGCCCTATCACTCTGTTAGCGTCTTGGCCTGACTGAATAGGAGGTTGCAGGCTTCATAGCATCTCCTGCTTGGTTGGATTCAACTGAAGTCAGTGTCTGAGACAACATTTCCTATGTTATCTTGTTTCTTTGGGTCCTGCGATAGTAGTGTCTTTCTTATTTCACTTACCTCTGAATATTCCTTTTGGTTATCAGTAACTAATGTATGTACAGTAGTTGATACTCAATTGTAGGCCTTGAAAATGTACCTGTTACTCTCAAGTTTATTTAAGAGAAGCCTTGATTTTTTTTTATTTGTAGTAACATTTCAAATTGAAATTCATTTTCACTATTCTCTTCAGCTGGAAGTGGAAGCCTGAAGAACAAGATTGACCAGAGCAAAACAGACCCGACAGTCAGTACTCATCGTCACGGCATCCATAGAGCAGCAAAACACAAGAAAAGAATTCAGTTAGAAAAGAAAGCTTTCCATAGTCAGCTTGTGGAGAAGAAGGTAAGCTTTTAGTGAGAGTTATGTATGTATACCTATCCCAAAAAAGTAGGCCTAAGAACTTACTGAGATTTATGTGAACTTAAGAACTGACTGAGGCGTATGAGACTGCTTCCTCTCCCTCCATAACAAGCCCACTGATTGCTTGTATCACTTATCTTCAGACTAGAGGGACTCAAAAGTATTGTTTGACTGGGTAATGTAAGTGGCTGTTCTTTTGATAATAACTATAATGTATATTTAAAGATCACATTTGTAGCAACAATCATTATCATCATGGTTTCTAACCATAGCTTTTCCTTTCGTGGGGCTGGTCATAAAATGAATTCACTTATTCCTCTCTGTCCAGCTTTCTCTCTACCTGAACTCTCTTCAGGTCTGTTTTCATCTGTCCTCTTCCTTCATGATAACTTTGGTTTTCACATTGGTCTTTATCCTGCTACTTCCATAGTTGCTTTTCTAACCAACTGTTCTTCAGACATCACATGTTCAAACCAGCTTTCTCATTTGTATAACTATCTTCTCAGTGCATTTCATCAAGGAATTTTGACATTTTATAGTCACCTTTCCAAAATTTCCATTCACTTGTCTGTGTCCATGTTTCCTTTGCATAAAGTAGTTCAGGCATTAGGTATCCATTTTAAGTGGTTAACCCCACTACTGGACTTTTATGAAAAATGCATAAGTAGAATATATTTATTTGCTAATTTGTATTTTTTGTATTGACCCTGAAGTGATTCTACTACAGAAATGTATCTGAGCATGGCTTTATATTTATAATATGGTGTTATAAAATCATATTTTTGTACATGAACTTTCCTGTCAGACATATACTTAGCTTACGTCTCTGACGTCACGACAGAATTCAAAACTCGCGGCAAACGCGACAGGTAGGTCAGGTGATCTACCTTACCCGCCGCTGGGAAGCGGGTGTAAGAACCAACGTACCTTTCTTGCCAGATTTTTTCTGTCGTCGGTGTCGACCACACCTGTTGTCGGTACCTCTTGACAGGGTACCTCTTGACAGTTAGATTCTTTTCTTGTTTTCGCCCTGGATTGTTTCTACGGACTTTTGGTGAAGTACCCGATCTTTTGGCTTGGCATTCGCGATTTGTGGACCGTTATTTGACTTTTCTTTGGATTTTTCTTTGGATTTTTCTTTGGATTCATGATGTCTGATGTTGATACTAAGAAAACTGCTATGTTTAGAGTTTGTTGTATGACTGAGTGTAAGGTGAGGCTACCGAAAGCTGCGGTAGACCCTCACACAGTATGTTTGAAGTGTAGAGGGAATGAATGCACCTTTAATAATCCTTGTAATGAATGTGAAAAGCTGAATGAGGATGAATGGAAGTCTTTGTCTTCCTACTTGAGGAAGCTTGAAAAGGATAAAGTTAGGAAAGCTTCTTCTAGGAGCAGTAGTAGATCTCGTATTAGCGAGGGTTAGGATATAGATAATCCTATTTTAGAAGTAGCTCCTTTGTCAGTTTCAAGCTCCTGCTCCCTGCACCGAAGCCGAAGATGCACCTTCGGAAGTGCCTCCATGAAAGCCACCATTCGCAGTATGGAGATGAAAATTAAACCATTTAGAAGGTAAGAGTGATTCCAGTAGTGATTGTGCAGTGATCCCATTGGCAGTGGAGGGGGTTTTGCGTCTGATCGGTCTTCCCCTAATGCTTCCAGGCCTAGACCTCTTCCAGACTCCCAGTCCCAGTGGAGGAGGAAAGTCGAAAGCCGCAGGAAGGTTAGGGAGCATCCCCACCGGTCAGGCGTCCCCTCGGTAGCTCCTGTTGATCGTTCCCAGGCTACCTTGGATCGCTCCAAGAGAGAAATCTTGCGCCAATGCTTCTCGTCTTCGCCTTCGCCTTCTCCTAAACGAGGATGGAGCTCTTCGGAAGCCTCGCGCCCTTCGAAGAGAGCCTGGAACGCTCCCTGCGCCCTTCCATCCAGCCCTGAAGTTTTTTCGGAAGAGCCTGAGGTGGAAACGAAGAAACATAAGAGATCTCTGGAGTATCGTTCCCCGGGCAGAGATCGAGCCTCGTCACCTGTTCAAGAGTTTGTGAATTCTCCTGCAAGGGTGTTGGCTAACCTTCAGGCGCAGATTTCGGCTCTGGCTGGCTCTCTTTGCGTGTCGTCTCGTCGTAGGAAGGACGTCTCGCTTCCTGTAAAGAAGTCCAGCTCTCTCCTGACTCTCGCTATTCGACGGAAGCGGCCCGCTCGCCTGTGCGTTCGGAGTCTCGCAGGAGACTTTCTGCTTCGGACAAGATCCCATCTGCGTCCAAGCGCCATTCGCCTGACAGACAGGATGTCTGTTTCTCCTTCGGACAAGGAGCAGGCTTTTCATAGGAGATCTTCGCCCTACAGAAGCTCTTCTCGAGACAGGATCGCTCCCCTTGATAGGCACCAAGAACCTAGTAGGCACTACTCGCCTCGTAGCCGCTCCTCGTCTCGCCTCCACTCTCCTGTTGACAAGCGCCCTAAATCGGACAGGCGCTCTTCGCTGGACAGGCGTCAAGAGCCTGTTAGGCGCGTTTCTCCTGCCAGGCGCTCTTCACCTGACTTTCACTCTCCTCGAGTCAGGCGCCGAGATCATGGCAGACGCTTCTCCCCTGGTAGGCGCTCGTCGCCAGAGAGCCCCTCTCCTCGTTTCAGGCGCCAAGAGCCTGGTAGCCGCTTCTCTCATGGCAGGCACTGTTCGCCTGGTAGCCGCTCTCCTTTGGATAGGCGCCAAGAGCCTGATAGAAGTTTTGTTCATGAAACTTACCTGACAGTATATATATATAGCTGTATTCTCCGAAGTCCACAGAATTTCAAAAATTCGCGGCACACGCAGTGGCGGCCAGGTGGTAGTACCCATTCCCGCCGCTGGGAGGCGGATATCAGGAACTATCCCATTTTCTATTCATATTTTTTCTGTCGCCGGTCGGTAAACAACTGTTTACAGACCACCTCCGCCTAGGATTTTGAAACTTCATTAGCCGCTTAAGTATCCTAATTATTCTTTCGATTATTGACTGGGATTTGTGGCGTGAGGCCATACGCTATCGTAAATTTTTTCTTTGCATTTGATGTCTGAAGCTAGTTAGCCTAGTTTCAGACTTTGTTGTCTGCATGGGGTAAGGTGAGGCTACCGGAACTTTCGGTAGACTCGCTTTTAGTTTTTTAATTTTTTATGACGTTTACATGTTTTCTTTGCATAAGTTCAATGTAATTAGTGTAATGTGTGACTGATTACGGAAGAAGTAGGATTCATGTACGCATTTTAGAGCGGGTAGAATCAGGAGTTTTCCTCCACAGTAAACAGAAGTTAGAAATAATGAACCTTCTAACCTCCTGTAGATTTTATTTTGCCTAACCCTGTGATATGCTTACGGGCCTAGAAGAAGTGTCTGCTAGAGGATTACATCAAGTAATCTTAGACTAAAGTGCTCGCTCTCCAATCAGTGTTGTGAAGTGTCGTGGCCCTTGTGTTGTGGAGGGGGCGTCAGATCGGCCCCCATAATGCCTCTAGGCACCTGGACCTCTGTCGGACTCCCAGGACTCACGGGAGAGGGCATGTCGAAAGCCGCAAGAGGGTTTCACGGGGGCTCCCACCGATCTGGCGTCCCTCGGCAGAACCTGTTGACGCTTCCCAGGCTGCTAAAGATCGTGCACGTGCACGAATCTTGAAGGATTGCTTCTCGTCCTCCGAGGCGTCCTCCCCGCGCAAGGGTTGGAGCTTCTCGGAAGGACTCGCGCCCTCTAAGAAGCTTTAGAGAAGAGGACTTCTTCAACGTCCTCTCTCGTCAGGAGGGAACGTCAGATCGGCCCCATAACGCCTCTAGGCCTAGACTCTGTCGGACTCCCAGGAAACCAGGGAGAGGGCATGTCAAAAGCCGAAGGAGGGTTACGGGTTTTTCATGCTGATCTGGCTTCCTTTCGGCAGGTCCTGTTGTCGCTTCCCAGGCTGCCGAAGATCGGAAGGCACGTGCACGAATCTTGAAGGATTGCTTCTCGTCCTCCAAGGCGTCCTCCCCACACAGGGGTTGGAGCTCTCGGAAGGACTCGCGCCTCCTTAAGAAGCTTTAGAGAAGAGGACGCTTCACGTCCTCTCTCTCGTCACGAGAAGATGAAACAGTAAAGAGACCACATTTACCCTTTTCGAAGAATGCGCTGGCTCTTTTCCTAAGGGACATATTAAGGAGGCTCATTCATCTTGCCAGAAGAGGTGATTTGAGCCTCCTGCGAGTGAACGCTCGTTTATACTTATTAGGAGCTCCATTCACTACCAGCAAGAGTGATTGAAGCCTGCCTGGAGTGAACGCTCGTTTTTACATTATTAAGGAGGCTCATTCATCTTGCCACAAGAGTGATTTGAGCCTCCTGCGAGTGAACGCTCATGAAGTTAGAGCTGTTTCAACCTCGCTAGCATTCCAAAAGAATTTTTGGTAATCAAGGACATTCTAGATTCCACCTTTTGGAGGAGCAACTCAGTATTTGTCCTCCTCTCCTCATGGCGCTCCGTATACGTTATGTAACGTTCGCTTTACTTCGAAAAAGCAAGCTGATAAGTTTGGGACGTCCGGCAAGCTGCTTTGCACAGTCAAACAACTTATGTCTCTGGTTCGGCATAAGAAGGGCAATTTAGAAAGTGAGGAAGCTTTTGGAGGTGTTCGACGTCCTATAAGTAGAGACATTCTCCAGGACGCTCGGCAAGCACCTTGCGAGGGTGTCTTTCGGACGCTCGGGGTTCCTTTGCTGAGTGCGTTTCCTGGAGATGTTTCTTTTGCATTACTAAGACGCAAGTTGACGCACAGGCGGCCACTGTCTTTGTAAGAAGGTTTGAAGGTCTTTTAAGGCCCGTCTTGAAGACGAAAGCCATAAGTCTTCCTTAGTGTTCACACACTTCAGGAGCGGCTTGCGGCTCTCCATGGAGACTCGCATGATGGACGTCCCTTGAAAAAAAAATATTCAACGTCATACGCAAAACGCGGTTCGCTCGCCAGGACGCCTCTTGGCGGGCCTTGCATGCATCAGGGCGCTCAACGAGTTCCTCTCTGAAACGTCGTTCAGAAGACTTGGTGTTCTCTGCTCAGACACGCTCGTAGCTAAGCAGGACGTTTTTTGAGGACGCTCAGCAGGACGCTTTCCAGGACGCTAAGCAGGACGCTTTTGAGGACGCTCGGCAGGACGCTTATGAGGACGCTTTTGTGGACATTCGCCAGGACGCTTCGGTGGAAGCTAGGCAGGACGCTTTTGCGAGAGGAAAAGACTTTTAGAAGGCGTCTTATTTGCTGTTCAGGACGTTTCTTAGGACGCTTGATGCTTTCTAAACGCTCGTCAAGAGGAGGTTTTTTCAGGACTCTCCACAGGACATTCCTTTACAGAAATTTTAAAAAAGGATTCCGGATCGGAGTTAGCTGAGAGACATACCCGAATTTTTTCTTCGATCCCTCTTTCCTCTTCATCGATTTCTCTGAGAATCGGGAAGATTATATACTCGGATTCCTGGGTGACTTTCGGTCATGTTAAAGGGTTTTCCCCTATTAGCAAAGTGCTAATAGTTTTGTCAAGTAAGGACGTTTTCCCATTGTCAAGATACTAAAACGTTTTGTCATTTAAGTGGGGGACCCCTCATAAATAGGGGTAGTTCTCATTGACATAGATTTTAACGTTTTTATCGTTTAAGCGGATAAACTCATTAACAAATTTCGGAAGAGCTCTCATTCATTTTCAGAGGCTCATCCGGGGAGTAAGAAAAAGACTTGTAGACTAGATCCAGGAAGTCTTATGTCCAATATCATAAGAACATTGAACGTCCTTTTCGATCCTCGGTTCTCTCTTGATGATCTCTATTCGAATTTTACTCCTTTTCTTGGCAAAGAGTCTTGGCAAAGAGTCAAGGAGTTCTTTTGAAAAAGTCTCATTCATTAGAACGTGGACAGTCGTTTCCTTTCTTTCTATTCCTGTCGAGGAAAGATGTAGTAGAGAAAATCGATGTTCAAATTACTACAATACTTACGTAGTTTATCTTTGCGTCATTTTGCTAACGCATGGGTCAAGTCATATCCGCATATCGTATTTACCTCTGCGGATAGAAGCCGAAAGAACTGTTGTTCTAGTGTATTTAATTGACACTCCCTTCAACCTTCCAAGAGTTTTCGGAGTAAGAACAACTCTTCAGGTATTGTTACGACAACACCAACTCAGCTTCTGTATTTAGCGAATTTTGTTTCGTTTAAATATGCCTGCTTGAGAGTTTCCTTTTGCTCGATAATTTCATACCTATCCCTTCGTAAAAGGAGTAGCTGGCAACTCAGGCAGATAGTGCGAGACGATGAACAAGGCTGCTGTTACTGTGATCTACGCAGTACCGGCTAGCTCGGTGACATGCATGGTTGGTTACGTCTCTCTCCCTTGCGGGAATGGTTGAATAAGCCGTCTCTCTGCCCTACAATCATGGATTTTAGCCTCGGGTTGAGGAAATTTCTAGTAATCATGAATGAACATGCCTTCCGTTTACTTAGAAAATTTCAACAAGATATCTCTTATACTTGTTCGGTGCGGGTTTACCGTTGCAACAGAATTCTGTACGAATCTACCCCCCCACCCCCGCGGCATAGCACTATAATAATGCTCTCCTGCTTTATGCAAAGCGCAGCCTTATTTAGGGAAGGAAGCAGGCTGAGTGAGGGAATGGATGAGTTGCTTGGGTGGGGACCATTTCCTCGCTGGAGAAGCCTGTTTTCCCTGAATAAACAGCAATTCAGACCTCTACAATTTTTCCTCACGAAGAAATTGGAATAGCATCAAAGGATCTAGTAATAATTCTAATTTTCTCTCAACGGCTTGAGGATCACCTCGGGTGATAGCGAGAGGGTACCAGACATCCGAACAGAGAACAGATGTTCTGGCACATTGTCTGAAAGAATTGGAAGCCAAATTGGTCGGCTCTCCAGTTCCTCGAAGGGTGAGTTTGGATCGAGTGGCCCAAATCATCTCGGATAATTTCTCAGCTCTCTCTAGCTCAAGAAGAGAGAGTTGGTTATGGGACTGGGTTGGCGGAAACGTAACGATCCTCAAGAGGTTCGTTAAACTAGTGCACGTCCGTGCGGGTCTTCTCGATCGAAGGCAACAACTACTGACGTCTGAGTAATCCTCACTTAGAAGTATGTCGAAAGTTGAGGAGAGACTGAGGGCGTCCTTTCGTTAAGTTTTTCGTAATATTGAGACGAAGGAGCTTCCTCTTAAGTTGTTCCCTTATTCATGATCCTAGAGGATTAGCTTTAGTCGCCACATGTTGGCCTCTAAGAGGTTGGATTCACAGAGGTCATGTAATTCAGAGAATTGTCCAAAGACCCTTCCCGAGAGAATCGGTGTAATCTAACATCGTCACTTAGTGAAGTATCTGATATCTCTCCTCTCTGAGTCTGAAGGCGTTCAGACTATCGAGAAGCGATAAAGATCTTCAAGATTAATGGCAGTCTCTTGGCCAAGGCAAAGCAGTGCTGCCTATTTTCAGTGTTCAATCGGAGGGGGCCGTTTCTGGAGATAGTGAAGGGAAATGACTGTTCCTCCACCTCGACCTCTGTGAATCTCTTTATGGTTCTATCTTTCCGTATGAAGTATGAGATAAGCTAGAAGTCCTAACTATTGTAGAATATGCAAATATGTTGTTGACGGCCTCTAGGCTCAGAGATTCGGTTCTGTCAAACAACAAAAGCTTCACGACTCTTTGAGGTCTGGGGAGATCTTGAAATTCTCTGGATCGCAGGTTCGGCATGGAACTTAGACGTAGTCTGAGTTTCTGATGCCAAAAGCATTTCGAACCTATCCTTTCTGCGAACTTAATACACGTGACCAGAAAGGCTAACATTCTAACCGCTCTAGCCACGGCAAAGAGGGTTAGTGAGGTTTTAGCCATCATCAGAGGTTTTAGCTTTAAAGGACATATGCGGTCTGTCCTCTAAGCCTTCCGTTCTTGATAAGAACGAAAACCTGTCTAACCCTTGACCCGAAGGCTTGGAGACCAAGGGTATGGCACAAATTATTGGGCAAGGGCATTAGAGAGTCCTGTGCCCTGTCGGGTCTCTCAAGTTTTATCTTGATAAAACTATAGAAAGTCGAGGTCAACGGACAATCTGCGGTGTTCCGTAAAAGACCAGACTGGTTCATGTCCAAGAACACCTGGCATTATAGTCAAGGAGTTCTTTTAAGAAGTCTCGTTCATTATGTTTGCATAAAGATTTGAGATTTTTCTTAATATGAATGCTCAAGAGGTGAGGGCGGCGGCCTCGGAAGCATTTCAACAAAGCATGACACTCAGTAACATCCTGAGTGCCACGCTTTAGCGAAGCAACTCTGTGTTCGCTTCACACTCCGACGGGATGTGAAGACGACATTTGAGATCTGTAAGTCGCTAGGACCATACATATCCGTAGATATATTATTGGGGGCAGCAAGCAACACGAATCCTATCCTATAGAAAAGGGATAGGTGTGCTTTTAACTTTGAAGGGTTGGTCGCTTGAGGCGCGTTCCTTTTCTTTAGCCTAGAAGTTATGGAACTAACTTTGATAGGTTAGGTCAGGTGGTGGTTTTAGCTTCGTTGCCCTCAGAAGTATGGTCATATGGTCTAGTCACATTGTGGTCACGCCCCCGTTGACAGATCATCTAGAGCGCACCAGCATACAGGTCTCTACCTCGCTGGCAAACTCTAGTACGCAGAAGCAGACTTTGGTGACAGTAATCACGAAGTCGGCTATGCTAACAGGTGAGGAACCAAGATGTATATCATCTACTAATTTAGTTTCCCCAAAAAAAAAAAAAAAAAAAAAAAAATAAAAAATCCTATTCTGTCTCCATTTTTTCCCACCATCCGAAGGTGGGATTCAGCTATATATATATGTCAGGTAAGTTTCATGAACAAAATGTTATTGTTTATAATACAATAAGTTTGTTCATACTTACCTGGCAAGAATATATATAATTAAAGTGCCCACCCACTCCCTCAGGAGACAGTGGCACTGATAAAATATGAATAGAAAATGGGAATAGTTCCTGATATCCGCCTCCCAGCGGCGGGTGGAATGGGTACTACCACCTGGCCGCCACTGCGCACTGTGCCGCGAATTTTGAAATTCTGTCGGACTTCGGAGAATACAGCTATATATATATCTGCCAGGTAAGTATGAACAAACTTAATTGTATTATAACAATAACATTTTTCTTCAAACAGGCGCTCTGCTCCTGACAGCCGCCTTACTCCTGTTAGGCTCCACGATCTGGAAAACGCCCTCCTCAAGACAAGAAGATTTTGCGAGTAGGCAAGTTCCAGAAGTTTGTCTCCAAGAGTCAAACCTCACTCTTCAAGAGACTTTTCTAAAGGTAGCCGCGCCTCTAAGGATCATGAGGGCTCTTCTGAGACGAAGAACAGGATCCCTCGGAAGAAGAAGGACCAAAAGACTCCTCTGTTTCCTCGTATAAGAGGTTAACAGATTTGCTCCTTCAAGAGTTTGGAGATATCCTTTCTCCTGTGGCTCCTCCTTCTCCTCTTTCTTTGTTCTCCACTTCGAAGACTTTGAAGGTTTCATCTTGTGTAAGGATGAAACTGACTATTTCAATGAAGAAGGCACTTAGAGGTTTTGGGGAATGGCTCCTTGCTAAGGAAGAGAAAGGGAAGACTGTTTTCTCTCCCTCCTTCTAACTGACTGGCAGATTAGGATTCTGGTACGAATCAGGGGAACCTTTAGGCCTCGCTCTCCCTTCTTCTGCTGACTCGGGCTTCTCTTCACTGGTGGATTCCGCTCGTCGATCTGCCCTCCTGTCTGCCAAGACTACGTGGGGGATGAACGAACTTGACCACCTACTGAAGGGAATGTTCCGAGTCCTGGAAGTTTTCAACTTCCTGACTGGTCTTTAGGAGTTTCTGGCTAAGAAGACCCAGACCCCAGGATTCCCTGTCTCCTGAAGATCTTAATTGCGTCCTCACTTGCATGGACAAAGCAGTGAGAGACGGCTCGACTGTTTGGAGCCGGAGTGATAAAGAAGCGGTCGGTTTACTGTTCGTTTCTCACGAAGGCAGTTTCGCATGCACAAAGGGCCTCACTTCTTTACGCTCAGCTCTCTCCTCTGCTTTTCCCAAGAAAAATCATTCAGGATGTCTCGAGTGCCCTTTCAGCCAAGGCTACTCGGGACATGTTAGCCCAGTCGGCCAGGAAAACCTCGCTCTGTCTTCCAACCCAAGACCAAGAAAGAGACTCCTCTGAGGCAGGAGCCCTTTTCGAGGAGGGACCCACTGCCAGAGTTTCTTCAACCAGAGGATCTAGACCTTTTAAGAGAGGTAAAACCTTCTCTAGGTCAATCAGAGGCAAGAAATAGCGATCAAGGACTCCAGACATCAGTGGGTGCCAGACTACTGAAATTTGCCGACGTCTGGGCCCACAAAGGGGCAGACAATTGGTCCCTATCGATTGTCAGCAAAGGATATCTCATTCCCTTCTCGTCAAGGCCACCATTGACGACGACTCCGAGGGAGTTGGTGGCCAGGTACAAGGACCCCATCATGAATCAAGCCCTTTCTCTAGCAGTAGATCTGATGCTAGAGAAGGAGGCTATAGAACTAGTGGAAGATCCCCGCTCTGCGGGATTTTACAACAGGCTATTCCTAGTTCCGAAGAACTCGGGAGGATGGAGACCGGTTTTGGATGTAAGCGCCCTGAACGTCTTTGTGGAAAAGAGGAGGTTCGCCATGGAGACGACTTCCTCAGTGTTAGCGGCTCTTCATCCAGGGGACTGGATGGTGTCACTAGACCTTCAGGACGCTTACTTTCATGTGCCGATCCATCCTTCTTCACGGAAGTATCTGCGATTCATGATGGGAGGAAACATCTTCCAATTCAAGGCCTTGTGCTTCGGCCTGTCGACTGCACCCCAAGTTTTCACAGGGTTAATGAAAAACGTGGCGCAGTGGCTACATTTGGAGGGAGTGAGGGTGTCGCTATATCTCGACGACTGGCTAATCAGAGCAGAGTCTCAAGAAAGATGTCTGGAGGACCTTCAAAAGACCCTTACATTGGCAAGTTCTCTGGGACTTCTGGTGAACTTCCAGAAGTCTCAATTAATCCCCAGTCAAGAGCGGATCTATCTGGGGATTCGGATAGTTTCTCTGGCTTTTCGGGCTTTTCCGTCGCCGGAGAGGATAGCTCGTTGCTACGAGAAACTAACGACCTTCCTAGAGAAAGATGCATGCACAGCGAGGGAGTGGATGAGTCTGCTGGGGACACTCTCCTCGTTGGAGCAATTCGTTTCTCTAGGAAGGTTGCATCTCAGGCCTCTACAGTTCTTCCTATACCAGAACTGGAGGCGTCTCTCCCTAGATCTGGAGTTCTCCTTCAAGATCTCAAGGGGAATCAAGAGGGACCTTCGGTGGTGGAACAACCCACTCCGTTTTGTGGAAGGAATGTCTCTTTACATGCCGAACCCCAACCATGTGTTGTTTTCCGACGCGTCGGAAGCAGGTTGGGGAGCGACGCTCGGGACAAGAGAAGTGTCAGGCACCTGGAAGGGGGATCAGGTGTCCTGGCACATCAACAAGAAAGAGTTGATGGCAGTCTGGATGGCATTGAAAGCCTTCGAGCCCCACGTCCGAAATGCAGTAGTTCAGGTCAATTCGGACAACACCACAGCCTGGCGTACATAAAAAAACAGGGGGGGACACACTCCTTCTCCCTGTACGAAACAGCAAGGGATCTTCTGCTGTGGTCTCAAGCAAGGAAGATCAGTCTTCTCACCAGATTCGTACAGGGAGAAAGGAACGTCAGGGCCGATCTCCTGAGCAGGAAGAATCAACTCCTGCCTTCCGAGTGGACCCTCCACTCAGAAGTATGCCAAGACCTCTTTGCAACAGCAAGGAACGCAAGGATTGAACTTTACTGCTCCCCGATCTCAGACCCAGGGGCAGTATCAGTGGATGCGTTTCTCCTAGATTGGACAGGTCTAGATGTCTACGCCTTTCTCCCCCTTCAAAGTACTGAGACAAACCCTCAAGAAATTTGCTATCTCGGAGATGACAAGAATGACGCTAGTAGCTCCGTTCTGGCCCGCCCAAGATTGGTTCACAGAGGTACTGGAATGGTTGGTGGACTTTCCAAGAGCACTTCCACAAAGACAAGATTTGCTCAGACAACCCCACTTCGACAGGTATCACAGAAACCTCCCCGCTCTCAATCTGACTGGCTTTCGACTGTCAAAAGTCTTGTCAGAGCGAAGGGGTTTTCGACAAAAGCTGCTAAGGCTATCGCCTCAGCTAGAAGACCTTCGACCCTTAAAGTCTACCAGTCGAAGTGGGGACGTCTTTCGCCGGTGGTGCAGGAACCAGAAGTTTTCCTCTTCCAGTACCTCTGTGACTCAGATCGCAGATTTCCTAGTTTTCCTCAGAGAAAAATGCGGTTTGGCAGTATCTACCATCAAAGGCTACCGGAGCATGCTGGCTGCAGTGTTCAGACATAGGAACTTAGATCTTTCGAATAACAAAGATCTGCATGATCTATTAAGATCTTTCGAAACTGCAGAAAAACTTCGAACGAAGTTCCAAGTTGGAATCTGGACGTGGTTCTTCGTTTCCTGAGGTCCTCTAGGTTTGAGCCACCACAGTTAGCCTCCTTCAAAGATCTTACGAGGAAAGCTCTGTTTCTCATGGCTCTTAGCATCCGCCTAAAAGGGTTAGTGAGATTCATGCCCTAGAAGGAAGGGGTAGTTTCAAAGGAGATTCCGTGATTTGTTCCTTCCTTCCTTCGTTTTTAGCAAAAGAATGAGAACCCCTCAAATCCTTGGCCAAGGAGCTTTGAGGTTCGTGGATTATCTGCCCTAGTAGGGGAAGAACCCGAAAGAACTCTTTGCCCTGTTAGGAGTTTAAAATACTACCTTCAGAAGAAGAAAACCCTTAAGGGCATTGAGGACAGACTATGGTGCTCTGTAAAGGACCCCAGCAGACCATTGTCGAAAAATGCGCTGTCTTTCTTCATTAGAAGTCTAGTGAAAGAAGCACATAGATCTTGTAATGAAGAACATTACAAGCTCCTAAAAGTCAAGGCTCATGAAGTGAGAGCCATTGCCATTCCTTGGCCTTTAATAAGAATATGTCTCTTCAGAATCTGATGAAAACTACATTCTGGAGATGTACAGTCGGCGCAAAAAAAAAAGCGAACGACTCCCTATATATTACTGTAATAAGCGTTCGGACTTTTCTTGCGATTTTCCGCCGAGAAGTATGTATTTTCCCCAATTTATCGTTCGTCTGGCAGCCTCTATTGTCTCGCTGTTCGGTACCATGAGTTACTAATGCACTTCAGTGATACTCAAGCTGTCCCAAAGGTCAGATGTCATTGTATGCGCTCCTGCCCCATTCACGCTTTCGTCACCGCTACATTTGGCGCTCTTGCGCGCTAGCTAATGAATTATGGCTAAAACTTCCTTATCCTTGGTTAAGAAAGCAGAAATTGTGACCCTATGGAAAACTGGCAAGTCAATGTCAGCTATTGCAAGAGAGCTGGGAATCTCTAAAAGCACCGTCTCATTGTGGTGCACCGCTCCAAGACAGGAGGACCTTGATTCATCACTGAAGCGGAAGAAAGGCTCAGGGAGGCCACGAAAAACTACAAAAAGAACGGATAACATTTTAAAAAGGATTGTTATGGAACATCCATCAATGCCAGCCAAAATTTTGAAGTCTCAAAACCCTGATCTGCTTAGGAACGTATCTGAACGGACTGTGCAACATCGATTGCAGAAAGACCTTGGTCTCCCATGTCGTGTTGCAGCAAAGAAGCCACTCCTCACTAAGCCTATGAAAGAAAAAAGAATGGCTTTTTGCAGAAAATATTTGAAGTGGACTGAAAAGGATTGGGAAAGGGTAGTTTTTAGCGATGAATCTAACTTCCACATTATTCGTAGCGCTGGCAAAAAAGTAAGGAGGCCCCAAGGATCTAACCGCTATGCATCAAAATACACAGTCAAGACTGTGAAACATCCAGCTTATGTGATGGTATGGGGATGTTTCAGCGGATATGGGGGTAGTGGGGGATTATATTTTCTCCCAGAGAGCACGACAATGAATGGAGAGATTTATGAAAATGTCTTAGAAAATGAATTAGTCCCTTACAAGGAACTTTTGGGCATGCGTGTATTTATGCAAGATGGAGCACCTTGCCACCGATTTCACAAGGTCACAAACCTTCTTAAGGAATGTAATATTCAGAATTTGGACTGGCCAGGCAATTCACCAGATTTAAACCCAATTGAAAATTGCTGGGCATACATGAAACGGAAACTGAAGGCACTAGCAGATGAGAAAACGTCCCTCCCCAAATTGAAGGATGCCATCCGTAAATTTTGGTTTGAAGACATGGATGCACAATATTTCAAAGATTTAGCACATTCAATGCCAAGAAGGTTAAAAGCTGTACTCAAAAATAATGGAGAAATGTCAAAGTATGAAAAAAATATAAGTGAACTAAAATTTCCCTTTTATTTTCCTTTTTTATATCATTGCTATGATCTGTTTACAAATGTATGGGCGTTCGTTTTTTTTTTTGCGCCGACTGTAATTCAGTATTCGCCAACCACTTCCTTAAAGACGTCAGTATTACGTATGACGAGTGCTTCGCATTAGGCCCGTACGTATCGGCGGATTCGGTGCTGGGGCAGGGAGCTGGAACATATCCTTAGTAGTTTTTTCCCTTGTTTTTGGTAATTGAGTTCATATGGTTGTATGAAAAATGATGCAGGTAGGCATCTTTTTTCGTTTCGTAATACTAATAACTTTAGTTTGGTTAGGTGATCGGATTTGGTTTGAAGCTCCCTGCGTTGGTAGTGGACAGGTTCTGTCATAGAAGAGGGCGAACCCCCATTGACATGATCCGACTTGGATTCTACTAAGTAAGCGGATATCAAGTCCCGTTAGTAGACCCAAAGAGTCTTTTCAGCTGTAGGTCACGCCCTCGCTGTAGCTCTTATGGCTATGCAGACTAACAGACAGTACCTATGAAGTCTTCAGCCTAAACAGGTAAGAACCAAGGTTATTTTTATACTACAACAGGTGTTGTCTACCTTTTCTTTGTTATTTTCTGTCTTATACCCTCCACCAAGGGTGTCAATCAGCTAAGTATATGTCTGACAGGAAAGTTCATGTACAAAAATGATATTGTTATTTTACAATAAAGTTTTGTACATACTTACCTGGCAGACATATACAATTGATGGCCCTCCCAGCCTCCCCTCAGGAGACAGGTATAAGAGAGAAAAAATCTGGCAAGAAAGGTACGTTGGTTCTTACACCCGCTTCCCAGCGGCGGGTAAGGTAGATCACCTGACCTACCTGTCGCGTTTGCCGCGAGTTTTGAATTCTGTCGTGACGTCAGAGACGTAAGCTAAGTATATGTCTGCCAGGTAAGTATGCACAAAACTTTATTGTAAAATAACAATATCATTTCATAGAGGAATTAATTTGCCTTATACGTATTTTCTGTCTTCAGGTTCGAAATGCCTTGAAGCAATACGAAAATAGTCGCCCTGTAGACTGCACAAAAAAGAACATCAAGCTGCTGAAAAAACTGGATGAGAAAGTTACTAAAGCACATGCTGAAAAGGTAAGAAAGTTTATTGAACTTCCGTAAGTTATTAGATGAAAAAGAAAATTTCGATGGTATTTTTTGTTAAATTTGGCTTTTAATCATATAGGAAGTCAGTATAAATGTAATGACCTTTCAGTCATTCACAAAACCAGACAAGAGGGGAAGGTTGAGTTTTTAATTTTAGGCTATAAGAATGAAAAATGTAAAAGTATAATAAACTTTGATGAATTTAACATAAGAAATGGCTCTTAGTCCCCAGTTGCTTCAAAACAAGATGTGCTGAATATCTCTAGGGTAAAAATATCGAAGCACATAATTCAGTTTTAGTAGTTACATTAAATTTGGGAAAAATGATTGGAAGATGCTGGAAGATATGACGATATTGGTAAGAGGGAGTGATTTCACACTTTCACACAGGATGTTAGGAGCAGGCACAAAATCAAATAACAAAATAGTAAGTTTATTCAGGACTGACCTTAGGGCTTGTTTTGATTTATTCGTATACACCTATAAACATATAAAATCTGTACTTACCACACTATCTACTTTCATACATCATCTGTACAGTTGGACCTCTATACTATTCAAGTAACCGGGAATAGTGTAAACCAAAGTGCCTATCTTAACAAAGACAGGCTTATGCAAGTGATCATCTACCACATCTAGTGACCCTGTCCATAAAATATTAAATATTGCTTAATTTGTGAAAAAGTAGATAAAAATGTTAATCTTGTTGAATTAATTTGAGGATTTGTTTGGTCCCGTTGGGTATGTTGAAACAGATCACCAACCACCATGAGAAGAACCTGAAAGAGAGAATCACCAAGTCTGAATGGTCAGAAAGGCAAAAGAAGAAGGATAAGGATGCCGGTTCGTCAGTGTTCACAGACGAAGATTTTAAGAAGATGAATGACGTCTGGCTTCGTCTGAATAATTGATGGTACTTTCCTTAGGATTAGTGTCTCCCTTTAGTCTCTTAACTGTGGCATTAAAATGTGCTGTGGGCAGCTTTTTGTACTATTAATGCTCTCACTCTCTGCTGCCCCTTAAGCGTCACTCTTGGGTAATGTGTAGTTGTTGAAAACCTACCTGTATACTAAGTTAGTAACCCATCTGTATTGTCCATGTATTGCATGGTATCGCTCTCCCTCTAATTATCGTTGGTCTGCAGCATGATTTGTGATTTGGATAATGCTGTTGTACCCTTGTGTTGAAAATGTAGTGTTGGAGAGAGTGAAAGATCCTGAACATTACTGTTTGGATACTGGTTCTTTTAAATCTAGGTGTGGCCATCAGGGTCTCTACATAATTAAACGTTCGAACTAATGCGGTTACTGTAGCTTACACTACTTGGAACTGCGCTGGTGATTGCGAGTAAGGTCGTTTTCTGTGTTGGGTAGCTTTCAAGTATTGTACTATATTGTAACTTAACCGCTTGAATTCTAATAATTGTATTTTAAAACCTGTAGAATTGCAATCAGTAACATCCTGCATAGAATTTCCGTAGAGTGCTAGAAGACCTTACCACTGAAGTAGTGCCATTTTTGTACTTTTATTATTATTGTATGTTTATTCTTACTTGGCATTTGCTGTGTTAGGAAGCTTTGCAGTTGCATGCATTGACGCATTGACACTTCACTGCTTTGCATTGCCTGGTATTTTTTTTTTTATTATTAAAAGATTGTTCTTTTGTTTCATTTGTCTGTTATTTTAATTTGAAAAATTATTTTGCCTCTTTTTATATACATTTACTATATAAATTAGGTTTTCCAAGATGCCTTTGAATGAGCGATTAACGGGGAAGTTAATTCCTTTTGTGTTTGTGTTCAGTTTGGTGATTATTACTTTGTGGCATTTTTTATACAGCTCAGGGTTTCACATTTTGGAGTTTGTGCCTTCTCCAATGTATATATTTGTTATGACTCGATATTTATTTCTTCTGATCTCCTTTGCCATTTTGTGCTTTATGATTTATGCCTGTGTTAATTCCAGTTCTCATGCTTAATTTTCAGAATGGAACCACTGAAGGCTTAGTGTCGCCCCCTTCAAGAAAATCAGACATTTCCTTTTAGGAGTTAAATGTGCCATCCTTGAACAAGGAATTCCATTGGTGTAAATGAGTGGAAAAAGTATATGTTAAAGCTATAAACTCTGCTTCTCACTGGTTCCCTATATGAAATTCTTACCCATAGTGTACCGATAGTAACTATGTATGGCCATGACCGAGTAATAGGCAAATGCGTGCTGAGCGTCACTGGAGTCGCTCTTTTGTACTACCTAACTTGGGTTGTTTGTTTGCCTTTTGCAGATGATGATAGTTCTATTAGGCTCCTGTTTCCTGACCCATTAGTTGCTCTGATTGTGCCTACCATTGTTTTTGTGTTCCTTATCACACTTACAGGTTTTTACATAGGCCATTCCCTTTACGTTGATTATACGACTACAAGTATAAGCAGTTGATGACTGAATTAAAGTTTTGTTCATGAGGAACTGCTTGGCTTTGCTGCATTTATTGATGAGTTTTTGTTATTCTGTGCTAGCTGAAATTCTTTCCCAGTATTGCTTTGACGAAAATGTGTGCATTGGAGTCAGCAAGCACACTTTTTGAAAAATTTTTTTATGCTTTCACAAACAGCTGTGACATGTGTGTTAAACATTATTGAAAATCAAGATTCCTGTTTTGCCATCGCAAAGGTGTTTTATTTTGCTGGACATAGCGTTTGCGTAAATATTTTCATTGTTAAATAGAATGACGTGTATTCTTTATTATTAGTAGTAGGCTTTGCATAAAAATATTCTGCTGATGTAACAAAGCATTGTAAGTATTATCTTTGAGTGTGAGTTGAACAGTATTAATAACCTTCCCTCCATTTCACGAATTGCTTGTGTGATGATATTGACATATTTGTGACAGCAGTTTTGTGTAAGTGAATGTTAGTGTTAAATCCACAACTGCTTAGTGCTACATTACTCATCAAGTGTGCTAACACCGTTGAAGTGTGTTAATACTAAGGTCTTAACGTCATTCACCATGGCAGAGTGGCTTGTAGTAGCCATATCAGGTGTCACAAATGGTGGGAAATCTACCGTGACGAGGCAGCTTCTTGAAGGGCTCCCAAGTTCTACCCAGTTGTTATGTCAGGATGATTATTTCTATCCTGAGGATTCTTCATGTCACATTCCTTGTCCAGGAGGCTTGAAACACCATAACTGGGATGTCATTACAGCCTTGGATATGGAAAAGATGAAATTAGATGTTAGGAATATCATAAATTCTTCCCCTATTAAAGAGGAGGGGGAAGATTCATTGCATGCATCTACACGTGACAGCAATTCTTCCATCCAGACGTATCGTCCCGTACTTCTCCTTGATGGGTTTTTGATATATGATGATTCTGAATTGACAGCCATGTGTGACCTCCGGTACTTCTTCACTCTGAGCAGAGAGCAGTGCTGGGAACGGAGGAAGAAGAGAGACTATGAACCCCCAGATCCTCCAGGTTATTTCGATGCTTGTGTCTGGCCTATGTATGAAGAGCATCTCGATAGAGTGAGGAAAAATGTTCGCGATGTCATATTCTTGGATGGTACAGAAAACCACTTTGAAATTATATACCAGCAAGTCCTTGAGTTGACCAAAGTAAATCCCAATTGTAAACAGCTTAACTGAATTTTTTTTATTCAGATAAGTGTATACGATAAGGTGCATTACTCTGTGCATCTTGGTTTCTTGATATTGTATGAGGAAAGGTGCTTTTTATGAAACAAAGAAATTTGTTAATGAGATCTTTTAGGTACAGTACTCTTGTGTTATAATCAGTTTTATTGGAAAGGAATGTTAGGTAAGCCAGAATAGTATTAACTTACTTAAAAAGTAAGCCCGAACAGAATTGACTGACTTAACACTAAATGGTATAGTTGTACGGGTGTGGGATGTTAAGTTTTTTCTTTTCTTTCTAGTGGACCAAGTCACTTGGCATTCTTTTAAAGTATAGGGGATTCAAAGGTGTGAACATGATGTATACTCTTATGTGCAGTTTGATTTCAGATATATCTGGGTAAGATGTGGTTATATATGGAAGTCTCTTTGCCTGGTTTTCTGGTGTTTCTTTACTGATGATTTAGACTTACAGGTATGACAGGATTAGGGTTATTGTTAGATCACCGAAAAATAGTTTACCGAGGCCACATAGTCACTATGCTAAACTCTCTTAGGGCTTGGCCAATGGATTTGTTCTTTAGAGAGAGAAACGAAAATGGAACAAGGGAAAAAGGAGATATTAAAGAAATTGTGATGTTAAACAAGAGACCAAAAGGAATGGATGAAGAGAAGGTACAAAGCAATGCCGCTGGGTTGTATGGTCAATGTACCACACCATGACATTACAGGTGTATGTAATAACCCCCTTAGGTGTGGTATGAATATAATTAACAATTTAGTTTGTGACTCTTTATATTTTGAGAGTAAAATCCTGCTCTTAAATAAAAGTCTTTGAAAAAATACAGTTTAGTTACTTTATTGTAATGGTAATTAATGTGGCAGTGACAATATAAATGCAGTATTGTAGACTAGACTTACAATGGTTGTTTTTAGACTGGTTTATTGAATCATTCATTCTTTTTCTTTGGTATATTTTGTTTCCTTCACGATTTGATGGATTTGAAAATAACTGAATCTGAAAGGAAAGAAATTTTAAGTAAACATGGAACTATATAGTATATCTAATGCCGGTATTTAGGTCCAGAACCTGCCAAGAGACTCGTTCACCAAGAGCCTTTGCTCCTTGATACATTCCAGTCTATATCCTGTAATTTGAGGTTCTTTGCAACATCCTGGCTGCCCCAGCTATGTTGCTCTTTGCCTTTCCATCCATTCTTTCATTTAAGGTCGAGACCTATGGGAGGCTAGCAGTGACTCAGTGGTCCTATGATACTGATTTTCTTTTTATATTAAAACTTATTTTTATATTTTAAAAGTAACTGATCTAGGTGGAGGTCCCTTCCAAGCATTCCAAAGGTGCTTTTATTTTTAGATCAAAGATTTTACATTTTGTTAGAGGCCAGCTGGGTTTGATGCAGTATTCATCAGTTTTAACCACAATGATCTTTTCTATGATGTTTTAATTTTTTATAACAAAAATTCAAAAGATAACATGCCTACTCCCCCAATATTGATTGCTGTGCATGAAGTAGATTAATATAGTACAAAGCCTTTGTAATAACCTTTGAACAGATAAGTTCAAATCGTGATAGATATCATTGGCTTACAAAAAAATTCTTTTTAATTTTACTGTGACCAAAGAAAATTTACCAAAATTTGATCGTTCCAGATGTAAAAACAAGCTACAAATACAATGGTTTTGATTAGGTTTAGGCTCGTCAGGTATGTGGTTATTGTGACACTGGTTTGAAAGTGTTGGAGAAATAATAGTCGGAAGTTGTGTAAGTTGTGTTTGGAGAAGCAGTAAAGTTTGGGTTGATGCGTCACTTTGACGCACTAGGTTTCAAGGCAACGAAATTCTCCTTTGCTGTTGACCCTCTAGCTTCAATAGGAAAAGTGTGCCCTTATTCAATTCAAAAGAAATTATATTCTGATAAAATACAAATCATATGCTTCAGTTTTTGGGATTGGTTGTGGGAAATCCCCCATAAGTGCATGCTAGAATGAATTTGAAGTATTATTCTTGTTGCTATATGTTCTTGGCTATAGAAGAAAGCCAGCATTTTTAGACTTCCGATAGCCATTGTTCGCGTATTGGCTGGCTTCCTGTGGGGGGGTTCATATTCATTGCATGACCATCACCTCAACAGAACAGTTATGCTTTAATTTTCTTAGTGATAGTGATCACTCTTTCTGCTCACTTCCTTTTCTGCAGTTCATAGCACAAATGTTCTTATAGTGCAGCAAAAACAGAGATATAACTGATGCAATGCGTTGGTATGTGGCACCGAGACAAACAAGTGTGTATATTTACAAGGTAAAAGTCAAAATGGCACAGATGAAGTAGTTATATTTTTTCATATTTTTCCAGAGAGAAGTTGCATGAATTTTTTTATATATATCCTGAATGGAGACATTATTTTTTATGTGACATTACAAGAAAGGAACAGTGCTGGCTCACCTTGTGCTATACAGTTGATCAATAAACATTTGATCATGTAAACTGAAAAAGTTTCCTACTTTAAGTCTACTTGGTAACCTCTGACAGCGTTTGCAATTGCTGCCTGTTTTAATTTTTCTTGTGAATCCTACAGCATGCTGCTCAAAGTTTAAATTTGTATGCCTTAAATGTCCTAATGTCCTTTAGAAGATTTGAAAGTAGCTTATATGTTTTTGTCTTTTGACTTTTTACATTCCTAACTTTCCTCTTATAGCCACTCTTTCTTTTGGTAAATATGTAATAATTTTCTTTGTTTTTCTGATTATCTCTTTTAATTTCAGTTTCTTTACGGTTCTCTTTCAGTATGTTATTTCTTTTTGTAGAATGTGTTTACATGGAGGTGTTTTAACATACTGCAAATAATCTATTGTAGTTGCTCATTATCAGTGGGGTCTTTGTGATTTGTGTCTTCATACGTATTGTTTTCATTTTTATTACCTGAATATCAACTTCCTGTACTGCAGATTCAGATTATAAGTTAAAGTGTTGACTGTGGAAGAAATGCTATTTTGATTAGTTGAAACTTTGTCTGTTGTGGAAATTTTGAGGGTGTAACTTTATTTAAAAACTTCAATGTAATTGAAGACATACTATAATGTAGTTTCATTTTTTTTATTTGACTCATTATGTGGTATTTTATGGGTAAAATCATGAGGTAAAGGTTTTTTATAGGATGTCTAAGATGAACTACTTAATAACAGTTAAAATAATAATTGTAAGATATCTGTAAGTGATGTACTACTTAATAATAATTGTAATAATAATATTGTTTGCAGATTGAATTTGGAAAGGATAAATATAAGAATTTGGATTATAGTTTTTTGTTTTTCATAGATGGTTTGGTGAAGTTTCATAAAGTTCTTCACCAGAATTTGCAGGAATAACCAGGCCTTCATAAATATCATTATAGAATGTGTGAGTGCCAGAATAAAAGGAAAGTTCCTTATGCACCAGTTCAGTAGGAATCTGGTGCATTTCTCTCATAATGAAGATTTGAATAGCACAGCTGTGATAGTTGGTAATTTTACCATACTCTGTACTAGTGCCACAGGTTTCTGTGAAAATGAACTCGTAGTCTTACCTTTGTAGCAGTAGACTGCTAGAAACATGTTTATGTTTCAACTTTTGCAATTGGTGGAAAAGTTTGTTTCAACTTTTGCAATTGGTGGAAAAGTTTTTGAAGCTTACCGTAAGATTTCAATATTTCTCTGCTAGGTGCTGTTTGGCTACTGGCTGTGGTCCTGAATGTAAAGAAGTATTGTTGCAGATGTTATGTAAACAAATTCACAAGAACGTGATAGCTTTGCAAGAAAGTATTTTTATACAGTGTTTTGTATGTTGAACATTGTAACAGTATTGTACATTATTGAGGACTGATTTGTGGAAATCCACGTCAAGAGTCAAACAGTTAAATGGGAGAATTATTATTATAGTCAGAAGTGAACATGAAAAGTTAAAGGTAGGTGATTCAAGAAGATTTTGGCAAGTGAGTTTCAGACGAGCGCAGAGATTAGTTTATGCAAATGCATATGTTGAGAGTGAAATATCTGATCAGTTTAGAAACATTCCAAATGATTGACATGATTACGAGGTGTAATAACGATACATTTTACATGCTGTTGTATAGTAGTCTTCAAGATTGTTATCAATAACAAAATTGGCAACCTCCTTCAAACAAGTTAGTCTCGATTTGAACATTTTTAATAACTCAGCCTGCATCTTTGTTTCCTCTTCAGTTTCATTAGATTTTTGCTTTTCACACTTCTTGACTTGATCACATTTCATAGTGATCCTTTTCTGCAATTGAATTTGTTCCTGTTCATGGCACATGAGAGCCTGCTGGTTATTTCTCCATGTTTCTAATTTTGAACTTAGAGATTTCTCCTCATTTTTCAGCTCATCAATCTTTTTTCCATTAGCTGCATGCCTTTCCTGGCATTTTATGATCTTTTGCTTACAATTATGGATAAGCCCATGGTCATAAATGATTTTCAGTAATGATCCCTCTCGCACTATTGAACTTTCCGTAATAGGCTCATTATCATGGCGTGAACGACTACGATGTAATTTACCCTTGAAAAAGTGATACTTTATCTGGCAAAGCATCATATTCTATATTTTCTTATCTTGCACTATGTATACTATGAATATCGTAAGGTTTGTGCAAATAAGAAAGCACAGCAGTGGTGCATCTATTACATCTGACATGTAAGTATCAAAGCCCAACTTCCTTATTACATTCAGTGGAAAAGGTGGCCTGTATGTTGACGAATCAGTAGGGACTGAATATATAATATTTACTTTCAGTTTCAATCTTTCCTTCATTGACTTGAATTTATTCATTTCGTCCTTACCTTCGGAAACAAAAGGCTATTAGATCAGTGAGGCTGATGGTACTTCCTTCAAAATCAGAAAATGTTGAATCTCTTAAGTTTATCAAAATCCAAATAGGCATGTAAAATGGAGAAGAAAACTTATTTTCATTATCCTGAAGCCATTTTGCTGCTTTGAAGGCATCTACATTCTTCTGTCGCTGAAGTTCAAATCGCTGTTGTGTCACATCCTGAGCAGCATCTACCCGAGCCTGATAATTTTCCATCTGCCTTTTAGCGTCTTGATTTTCTGCAATTGATTCATCTTTTTCATTGCAAATATCTCATAGCTTAGTAGACCCAGAAGTAACATCCTTAGTTAGTGCCTGCAACTTTCTTCGGATCTCGTCCTCATCGGTAGCAGGTAAAGAATCAAGCTGCCTTTCTAAAACATCCAACTGACTTCTGAAGTTTTCAAGGGCCATCCTCTGCTGCTGTGCTGCTGCTTTTTTGGCATTGAAACAAAAAACTATTGCTTTTATATCTTCTCTGAATTTATCTAATTGTGTACAAAGGTCTTTAACCTTTTGAAGGGCTTCATGAGATTTTGCAATCTTCGTATGAAATGCCCATTTCCGGAGTACACTGGATTCTTTACATTCTTGTATCTTTAGCCATGGAGAATAGGTTCCAAGGTTCTCTGAGAACTATGCTTATACCAGACCTTAAATATATTGGTTTTAACTTTATACCAATGATATACTTGATTTTTTTAGAACTACACAAAACTAGATGTGTGCAGGCACCTCAAGGTTGTCACACCCTGTCATATCTCTTATTTCCTTTATGCATTCTTGTGCATTTCTTTGAATCTTTTTCATTTGATCTTTGCATCATTGACAAAAGGAAAGATTCACTAGATGAAAGAAGAGATAAGTTGATAGAGATTCTTTGTACTGCTAATAGAAGTAACTAAAGATTTCCCGTTTAAGTTTCAGTGATAGATAATGATAGAATGCCTTTAGGATTGTCCATGACCAATGCATTGACTAATGGTTGATTCATGGTGGAGGTTCTCTTGTGTATGTAAAATTGAAATTATATTTTGGTTTGATTTTAAATGACAAAATTTTGGTTTCAATTTAAATTACTCATAGCTGAAATGTACTACAGTTTATTTGTTCAGCAGGTAAGGGTAGAATAATTTCAAGTACCATAAGAAAATAAAGAATTACAGGAAATAATACCCATAAACAGGATAGTCAGAAGTATTGGTTAGTTATAACTACATACCCCCTTGGAGCTTGCTTCCCTTTGTATTGCTGCTCAAATCAAGCTTTATAGATACTGTACATGCCTTATTACAATGCTATATTGTTATTGTGAAGCTGAATTACTATAGTACTGTTGGGTATGGTTACATCATTATTAGTTAGAGGGAAGTAGGTTTCTATTGTGTCTGTGTGTGTGGTGCAGCTAAGATGAGCTTAGTATATTATGGGATCCACATCCCTGTTAAGTTGTTAAGTTTGTTACCAAAATTAAATATAAGGTGAAGTTAGAAATTTTTTCTGAAGTTTTTTCTTGCAAATTGGCGTGAGTGTGTTGTTAGTTCCTTTTTTTTTTATGTAGTATAACCTTAAGGTCTGGTTAAATAAAAATAACTCTTTTATAACTAACAGCCTTTTGCAAGTGTGCATTTTGATTACATGAAATGCATGTTCTTGTCTCTATGTTTAATTTACTGTTTCATTTCTCCTGGATTTCTTTTAACTTTTATCAGACCATTGTACCATTGAAAAATACATTCAGTAATAATCTTATCATTCCTACTTGTGCAACTGGATGGTATTTTTCATCTTGATGATATTTACTTGTGTACAAAATAGTCTTTGAAAGCCTTGTGATGGTTTAAGGTTACAAATAATGAGTATAAAAATATAATATGAGTTACTTTTGATCTTCACTTTTATAGCTATTTTTATGTCATTTCAAGTCTTCAGTGCAACTGTTTATTGTACTGTTATGCTTAGCTTTGCTAACTGTTTGTTACATTTGATTAGTAAGGTATGGGTTAGTAAATTTTTAATACTTCATTCTTATTTGTCATTTCATTACCCTTTTTGAATGGTAGACAACAATACTTTTCATTATATATTAACAAAGGGGGTAGGAAACCATTATTTTCGAAGATTTCATGAGAACTATGCATATTCTGGTGTTTCCTTGGATCAAACAACAATGTTACCTCGTTACTCAAACGGCTCTCAACTTAAATAATTTGATATTTGAGTGCTTTGAGTAAAGAATCTCTTGGTGGGCTACTGTTTTGCTTGGTGTCTGACCAAACAAACATAGTTGAAACAAAAGGATAATGGTTTGTTGCTTAGTGCACATCTCCACTAAGATTTCTTCATGCTCTGTTTGTATTTTGTGATTCTAGTGCAGTCAAGTCACCAGGGGATCTAAATAGGTTAAGATGACCGGAAATCACCGCGAGAGAGAAAAACTATAGAATGAAAAAGTCTCGGAACTAAAAGTGATGTCCACATCACTAAACTGACAAGGGAGTTTCATATGCCAAAAAATGCGATCTACAATATTACAACTTTATTTTGAAGAGATGTCAACAAGGAAATGAAAACAATGAAACAACTTTTATTTCATCTTGAAGATTTTACCATACTGTAGTAATTTTACCTCGAACGTTGCCCTTTCTGTAAGAATAAAACCTTAAAGTTAAGCTTATGTTACGAAAATTATAATTTTTTTTTTACTTAATATTAACAAACCCTAGATACTAATTCTTCAATTAGCCACAAGCATTGAAATCTGGGGTTCAGTTGGTGCAGCGGTAGGAAATAAGAAAAAAATTACGTATAATGCAACTGAAATTTATCTCGTAGTATTACAAGTATGCAACTCAAAGAAAAACGATTCCTGAGCTGAAAAAATATGAACAAATTATAAAAATGCTGAATTTAGATAATTAAAAACGTAAAAAAAAAGACGATGGTAAATAAATTATCATTTTGAAAGGTCTCTGACTCTTGTTTACATTTGATCTTCTTGTATTATTCAGTAGGAACGCGGAGCACGAAAACATACTACCTACTAGTGTGTTCGCTTAAGTGACTTGTATATTTGACGAGTGTATAAGAGATTGGAAGGACAAATTAGGAAGGAAATGATGAATTTAAGATAATATTGGTGTTTCTGTAGTGTAAGTCAGGCTATTTGATGCATTATTAAGCTGGAGACAAGATAGGATACCAGGCTAGTAGACGTCGAAGCCTATCTGGCCGATCTACGCCTGTCCATCCAATGGGATATTCTGACGACTTACTATTCCATTCTAATAGTATTTATATATCCATAAAATTTTGGGCGTTTTATCCTCCTGGCGGTATCCTATAGGCCACGTCCTATAGCCTGGTCCAACTTGAACTTTACGAGAGAGGGAACCCAAGATGGAGGCCCAGCTACAGCATCGACTAACTTTTCAGAATAACTGCATAGGCTATCTTGTAAGCCTCCTATCCTAGTTTATTGAAATGGACAAGCTAGGCTAAGCTTGTGCGACACTTCCAGACACATTCGTTAATATCGCCAGTTGACATGGATCGAACGCTAGTGGAAGAACTGAGCGCTTCTCTTGTTCGGGAATATTTGGCAAGGAAGGTAAGATGCACGGTTAGATGTAATCTGTAGCGACAAATAGGTAGTAGCTTAGATTATTGTCTTGGTCAGCTGGTTGGGTTTATGCTAATGTTGTTGCTGGGGAATGATTAAAAGACAAAACTCGACGTGTGCTCTGTGTGGCATCTGTCGTAGAATGTTGTGGGTAACTATGGAAGAGCTCTGCATAGAAATATTATTTATTAGGCACTAGGGTAAACAACTGCATGGACTAGCCCAACACACCGACGGTCACGGCATGCCACCCTCCGAAAAAGTACTTAGCTAGGTATACCGCGTCCTGACACTGGAGATGGGCATCAGTCGCGATTTGTTGTTGGTGAGAGACGGAGCTAAAGACCTCTACTCTCCTTCCGTAGTAAGTATTTTCTCCAAAGTTAGAAATTAAGGCTAAATTTAAAGCTTTAAACAGAGTGTAGTGAAAAGGGTGGCCAACGCAGTGCAAATTTCACCAAAACGCTTTCAAGATTTTTACTTACGCTTAAATATCTTAGAAGATTGATGCCATCTCGATGTTTGTGGAGTCGCTTGTGTCAACAAACTTCCCATTTCCTGTGATAAATCCGCGCACCACTTGAACCCATAGACGCTGGGGCACTTTCATCACAACAATCGGAATACGGTCACTGGCCACGACGTTTTTAAGGAAAAACTATACTGTTTTGGTAGAAGAAGACAATGAAGCATGCACTAGATAATTATTTAAATAAATAGTAAAACATCAATATTTTACATATTTATGATGATTAATTTGAAAATATTCGTTATTGAAAAAGTAACTCAATTCTGACTCAAATTTAAGTAATTATTTTTCGGAATTAGAATGTTCTTTCAAGTCCTGTATTATGACGTCACGACATCTTGACTTTCGTACCTATCGTAAATGAATTGCTATACTCAACTTTCTTGCAGAACAGTTTACCAGTTATTCATGCAGATTGCTATCAGCTATTCATGTAATTGTTATAATCGTAATGCGCATATATATCTTTATTATTTACTTTTTGGATATATGAAGATGTTTTACTGCCGGATTACCGCCGTAGTGTGACGCAATCGCTTTCGGTCCCTGGACCTCTATCTGTTTTCGCACCATAAGAAATTAATGGGGTTGAATTTGCAATGACCAGAGAGTCGTTAAAAGAGGAAAGTTAGCATTGAGGGGCATATGTTTTGATTGAGAAAAATACAAATTTATACAATAGCTTGCTTGTAAAAAATACTTGATTACAAAAAAACTTGATTGACAACTAAGCAGCATACCTACTATGGGTTTCAGAGACAGTGCAAGCATGTTTTTTGGCAATATTCTGTAAGGAACACTCGTATCAGAACGAGAATTTGCTATAGTGTACTACACCCAGTGCCGTAATTTATAAGGGTATCGTGAATCACTAATTGTAAAGAATAACGACACTTGTCCTTGTACCAAGAGATCAAAAACTCCATTATCCAAAAATGGATACGAACACGCGTAAAAAGCTCCACCTACCCTCTCCCCCCACCTCCACCTTCCTTTCTCTCTTTCTCTGTTGCCAGTTGGTATGTGTTCACCCTCCAAACTGGGTATAAGACTTACACAAAACTTGGAAATTGGTGAAATTAGCCTATGTATTGAAAGTATATACAGGCGGTCCCCGGGTTACGACGGGGGTTCCGTTCTTGAGACGCGTCGTAAGCCGAAAATCGTCGTAAGCTGGAACGTTGTCAAAAATCCTAAGAAAACCTTACTTTTAATGCTTTGGGTGCATTGAAAACTATGTAAACTGCATTCTTATGGCATTTTTCATCAAAAAAACCTTCAAATATTGATTATTTTGCATTTTTTGTGTCATATTTCATCTCCCAGATGAGGGTACGTAGTAGGCGTCGTAACCCTGGAACATGCGTCGTAACCCTGGAAATAACGTCTATTGACAAGTGTCGTAACCTTGGAATGTCGTAAGCCGACACCGTCGTAACCCGGGGACTGCCTGTATACATAAATATTAAAGCAATTTTATCATTATTGCATTACTATGACAACTAGAATTCATGGAAACAGCTTATAGTAATGCATCGGCGTATGTGTGAAGCGCTCCACTAATGTGGCAACGATGATTTTGCCATTCTTAGCATGCAGACATTAAAGGTTACATTTATTTCTGGCATACAGTTATTAAAAAAATCAAAATACTAATATGTATAGACTTAAATCAATGAAAAGTGCTAGCAAAAGAAAAAAAAACATTATAATCCACTTATCCGTCGTCTGCTCGGCGATGGTTTTCAGCAGCCAGATGTATGACAAGGTTAGAAACATTGGATTGTATCTACTTCAGAAATATCTGTAATTTTTTGGGGTAATTTGGTTGCAAAAAAAGGGATAATAAACATGAATTAAATAAACATTTTGAAATAACAAAATAAAGCTGAACTAAATAATCAGTAAAGTAAACAATTAAGGGAATAAAACTTTGCACTGTCATCGTCTGCTGCTCGGAACTGTGTTTGTGGAGTGAGCGCGTAGGAACCAGGAACAGCAACGTGGTTTAAGTGCAATGTGGAGTGAATTAAGACCAAAATGTGTATAATAACAATCAAATAAGCACTGTTGAGTTTCAGTTGTGATGGCAGTAAGGATAAAACCACCGATTACAAGGTAAAAATGAATACAGTTCAAACCATGACCCCGGGAATAACAAGTTTCATACTTTCACTAATATAGGCAACAAAATGTTGTTTTATTGTGCTGATTACAACTGCAATCTTGAGTAAGATCAATAAACGTTACATATATACGCTAACATTGTTCAAATGATTGCTGGGAAGGCTGGGAAAGATTGTGGACAGTCTGTGACTAGACCGGCCAGCCACACAATCGGCGCCATATTGCATTTCAAAACTGCCTTGAAAACATATTTTACGAAGAGCGTCACATACTTATTTTAGTTTGTATGGGGCTTTCATATATCACATTATGTTGATGAAACTTCAATCTTTTGAATGGTATGCTTAGAGTTTTTAATTGTATTCTTGTTTC
>NC_061103.1:2873816-2888816 GCF_015104395.2 Macrobrachium nipponense | reverse complement strand
TTGCTTGTTGGGAGTTGATCTCAGTTGTTGGGTTACCAGGGTTAATATTCCGGTTTTTTTTTATCTTTATGTACAAGTTTGCAGGTTTTTCAAGACAACCTTCCGTTATCTTCCACTGAAAAGAGTTCTTATCTGTTTTTCCTAAAAACTGCAGGTTGTCTATTTTAGGCTAATGACAAGAAACTTTGAATAATTTTCGTTATATTCTTAGTATCGACTTGCTAACAGAGTACTAGGTGCCGAGTTCCTCAGGTTTCACCTAGACCGATTTATTTATTTATTTATTTATTTATTTATTTATTTATTTTTTTTTAGCGTGCGGTTAATGGCAGCTCCGTAATGATGACACTTTTAGCGCCAACCTTCGTTTTCTGCCCTCCCCCCCTTTTTAAGTTTATTTATTTTTTCTTTGTTCACAGGCGTACTTTCACTAGCGTTTTTTTTTTTGTGTGAATATCAGGTCTTTCGTATGTGTTTCTCTTTTTCAGTTTCTAAAAAAAAAAAGATTGTCATTCATTTTGTTTGTGATTCATTTTGTTTGTGATTCATTTTGTTTGTGATTCATTTTTGTTTTGTGATTAATTTTTGTTTGTGATTCATTTTGTTTGTGATTCATTTTTGTTTGTGATTCATTTTGTTTGTGATTCATTTTTGTTTGTGATTCATTTTGTTTGTGATTCATTTTTGTTTGTGATTCAGTTTTGTTTGTGATTCATTTTTGTTTGTGATTCATTTTGTTTGTGACGTAGTTTCGTGCCGTTAATGCCATGGCTTGACTTGTTGTTTCTTATCTGTAATCCCTTACTTCGACCAAAAGTAATTATTGTGTCTAAAAATAATATCCTTTTATCAGTGGTTCATTTATGTTTCACGGAAATGTCTCATGAGGAGCGTATCAGTGCGTCTATAGATATACGGCACTAATAGACCTCAATTATCCCTTCCGTCCTATTTTGCTTCCTTTGCTATTTACATATATCTATTTCTAGGTCATTTTCTCTTCCGATATTTCAGTTTGTCTTTGTTTACCTGTCCAACATTTTATTTCGGCAGTTACTTTATTTATGGGTCTTCGTACCTATTTTTCGAGAGCTTGGTGTACGTAAATTCACCACAATGATATAATCTCTCTCTGCTTCAGTTTTTGCAGAAATTTTGTCAGTAATTCATTTCAAGACTGAATCATACAAACGTTACAGATTTAAATCTACTGATAGTGCCATCTTTTTCTAACTCAGGAACTCTCGTCTTTGTATGACGATGTAGAACAAAATGCCATCTACACTATAGTAGCTTGTTTCTACTATAGTAGGTGATCTACCTGCTTATTTCTACTATAGTAGGCTGTCTATCAGCTTGTTTCTACTATAGTAGGCGGTGTATTTGCTTATCTCTACTATAGTAGGTTGTCTATGTGCTTGTTTCTACTATAGTAGTTGGTCTATCTTCGTTTATCTGCTATAGTAGTATCTGCTATAGTAGGCAGTCTACCTTCTTGTTTCTACTATAGTAGGTGGTCTAGCTGCTTATTTCTACTATAGTAGGCTATCTCCCTGCTTGTTTTTACTATAGTAGGCGGTCTACCTGCTTATTTCTACTTTCTTGCAAGCATCTTTATTTAATTTACTCTATGGCCTTCTTTCTTCTCCTATCCTATAGTCATCACCTATTACAGTCACTGACAAACACTTGTAGCAGAGTCTAACTACTTGAATTCATCTACATATAACGTTAAAATTCGTCGGTCTATCTTCCTGGCTACCTTCAACCCTTCTAACCTGACCCGTGGTCAAGCCCAAGTCTAACTTATACCATCTTGACAACATTGTCAGGCTCTGCCATTTATTCCTGAAGTTTTTCTTCAGTATCCTACCATAATACGCCATCTGTCAACATTAGTCTCTCCGCAGGCCATTCATGGCACTTTTTTTTTTTCTTTTTCCGCGAATCTGTTTTGTGTGTGTGTGTGTGTATGACTTACCGTATCTCTTCATCTAAGGTGACGTTACGCAGTGGGCGCTCAGTAGATTATCTTTTACGTAATGATTTTAATTACACACACACACACGTATGTATACATGGATATACGTGTATATACATGTATGTATGTATATATGCTCAGTATATTATACATAATCTGTAGTCTATAAAAATCTACGGTACGTACCACCCACATTTCAATTCATGGTTTCCATGTATGTATGTATGTACTATGCTCATTTTGCTCAGTATAGCGATTGTATATATAATCTGAAGTCTATAAAAATCTACGGTACTTCCCACCCACATTTCAATTCATGGTCTCCATGTATGTACGTATATTTGCTCAGTATGATTGTTCATAATTTGTAGTCTTTAAAACTCTACGGTATCTTCCATCCACTTTTCAGTTCATGGTCTACTACAGTACAGCATGTCAGAATCGTTCTACTACTTCGAGGACGATGGTGAATTATATAGACGCCTGAATTTGAGAGCTCCGGCACCATACGTCAATAATGCTTATCCAATCCACTCTAATGTAAGCTTTATAGTCTTATGTAGTGGGACCTTTCCCCTTCGAGCTACGCCGCTGGTTACCACTCCATAAAATGCTGGGTAATATCTTATTCCCCCATATTAAACCATAAGAATTCCCCCATATTAAACCATTCTTATGGCGAATAATATCAGATGTTTAAGCATATCCTGCCTTATTATTATTAGGTTCGTATGGGTGGGATTTTTTTTATTTATTTTAATTTGATTAAACCTTAGTTTTGTGCATGTTTTTATTTTTTTCTATGCGTGTTTTTAATATTGTTGGTTTAGATTAAGCTGGCCTTATGCCAGAACGGACTCTTGTTCATAGAGCAGCCCGTAGAGAATGTTTTTTTTTTATTATATTAAAGGGACTAGTGGATTTCATTACTTTATTTTTTCTGCATCTGAAGGTGTAACTAGTCTTGACTTGTGATGGACTTTGTGTTCTTAGTTTGGAATTTAAATGTAAATGCTCAGTTTCAAGTTATTATATACCTTTATATATTATATATATATATATATATATATATAATATATATAATATATATAAATAAAGGTATAAAGCTTATACCTTTATTTATGGATTTATCACGTTACAAACTTTCGTGATTCAGTTATACATACATACATACATACATACATACATACATACATACTACACACACATATATATATATATGTGTGTGTGTGTGTGTGTGTGTGTTTAGTGTGTGTATGTATTATGTATAAATGTGTACATGCACACACATGCTAGCAACACACACACACACACACACGAGTACCCTCTCGCACTCTGCTCTATACTTATATACGACAAGTAAACGGCCGCAGTTTAAGCGTGCGATGAGTCGCCTTTCGAACTAGACTATGATACAGTCATTTTTTGGTAATGGCTTTACCCTGGATTCGCAGGAGCCCTTGACGGGTAGAACTGATTATTCCGAGTGACCTTGAGACTCCAAGATATAAGTGTGTTTTGGTGGAATTATTTTTTTAGCTTTCCCGTTTTCTGTTTTTTTTCTCTCTCAATTTTATGAGGCTAAAATGAGAGGTTAGGTATTTTGTTTTGTTTTTGTGATTGTGTTATTTTTTTTATTTATATATGTACTTATTTGGTTGTAGAGATGGATGCGTAGTTTATTGTTATGTATATATTATATATATATGTATATATATATATGTATTTATTATATATATTTATAGTATATATATAATATATATAATCTAAAATTATAAATATCATGAAACACTTATTTTGATAACAATAATGAAAACTTATGATACCCAGAAGCATTGTTTTAAGAGAGAGTGAGAGATTATTGTTTATCAAGGCCAAACGCAGGTGTATATATGTGCGTGTTGCTGAGATCCTAATTACCTTATTGATCGCCTCCTCCTCCTCCTCCTCCTCCTCACAGGAGAGAGATGAGAGAGAGAGAGAGAGAGAAGAGAGAGAGAGAGAGAGAGAGAGAGAGAGAGAGAGGTAAGCTTAGGCCGTTGAGTCCTCCACAAAAGACAGGTGAGGAACGTATGTAATTCTGCTCAGGTGGATATTGCAAAAACATTCTTCTCTCTCTCTCTCTCTCTGTATATATATATATATATATATATATATATATATATATATATATATATTATATGATATATATTGTCTTGATAGTTTAAGTTTGCAACTCTCTCTCTCTCTCATATATATATATATATATATATATATATATATATATATATATATATATTATATATATATGTATATATATATATATATATATATATATATATATATATATATATATATATATATATATATATATATATATATATATATATATATATATATATAATGTCTTGATGGTTTAAGTTTGCAAACTCTCTCTCTCTCTCTCTCTCTCTCTCTCTCTCTCTCTCTCTCTCTCTCTCTATAAATATATATATATATATATATATATTGTGTATTGGTTAATTTAAGTCTTAAGTGATTGCTACGGTCCGAAGTGTTGATATAATATAATCTGTATATTATACATCAGCTAAAAATGTGTCAAATTTAGGAATTCCATAATTTTTGCAGATATACCCACAAAAGAAGAGAAACAATACTTGCTTCCTTCAGTTATAATGCATGATTGAATATAAAAAAGGTGAACTATTTTCTTCTTCTATATTTATCTCGTGATATGGAACACCCAAACACGCAAAGGCAGAACATAGTAAAAAAAAAATAGAAAAGTTATAAATGTCTGTACCTGAATTGTGTCTTATTAGAGTGATAAGCTGTGTCGGTCGGATAATCGAAGATCAGATGACCTCAGGTCAAGACGTCCGTAGCTTTTGGGAGTGAATGTGACATTTATTTTTAATTCGTAAACCGTTTTGCGTATGTTTATGGGAATGGACGCCTGCGGTCAATTGTTGATTTGCAATTGTTTTTGTATTGTTTCGATCATGTTTAATTCAACGTTGGAACTTCGCTGTATTGAATATATATATATCTATTATATATATATATATATATATATATATATATATATATATATATATATATATATATACATATACATATATACTACTGACGAACGTGGGCAAGAGTATCTGGGTCTGGATACCATTAATACTTGGGGGGGGGGAGTGGGCAAGAGTATCTGGTCTGGATACCCATTAATACTTGGTGCATGAAATAGTCAAAGATCTGTGTCTGGACACCATTAATATTTTGTTTAACCCAAATTGCCAAGTATCTGGTTACTACCACTTACCATTTGTATTCGTTAGAACAAGAGACCCTTTTCCATTGTGGGTCTGGGACACCCTTTGTACTTAGGGCACAGTTCGTTCAAGTACCTGGTTGTTACTTACCTCACTACAGACGACACGTGACCCTTCATCACATACTAACGACTGAATACTCTAGAGGTAGAGTGATCCCTTTTTTCTAACTGAACAGTCAAGAAAACAATCAATCTAAGTTCATTAAAATATGTGTGAGGTAATCTTAATTAAAGGGCATCACTCGGTCAACTTCAAATCTAAGTATTTCCCTGATTCTGATTTATTTGTGGGAAACGGCACAATTATCACTCTATATTTCTACCTAAACAAAATAAAATGTATACTGATGGTTAAAATAAAATACTCATATAAATTTTAAATAAAAAAACTTATTTCTAAATTCAATATTTATAAGTGAACTTCACAATCTCAGGGAAATTGTTATTACTTGAAAACAAAAGTTTAATTAATTCTTGAATTAATTATTAAGCAAAATTAAATAAAGTTTATCAAGAAAAAATTAAAATTAATTAATTAAATCATAAAGCAATAATTAAATTTGAAATTAAATTCAATTAAATGCAAGTTAATTCACAAGTGTAAGATTCAAAATGTACACAATAGAATATTATTCAAACTAATTAAACAAAATAAAGACAATGCAGAAAAACATAATGCATAATATGAAAACAATTAAAGCATTGACAGTAGAAACATTAAACATATAAAAAATGGGATATGCAAAAGAACAAAGCAAAAGATAAATGTTTAGAAATGATAAAACCTCGAAGTGCACTTCAAAACATTTGTAAAAATACCTTATACACAGCTGCAGCTTCAATCAAAAGGCCTGTTACCATTTTACACTTTTTCACTATTTTCGTGTCGCCTTCACAAAAACCAATAGATATAATACTATGTTCAGATTCCACAAACAACACATATATTACTAAAAATTATATAAAAATGAGTGACCAGTTCATTACGTTAAGTTACTGAAACAGCCTCGCAACCGAGCGAGAGAGAGAGAGAGACTCTAACGCACGCCGCTATGCCTCAAAGCGAATGAATAAAGTTCTCTATCCCCTTAAGTGTATATAGCATATGGGGCGGTTAGCAAAAAACGAAAACACTACGTCATCTCTATAGGGGTACCTAATACAGGACCTCTTTGACTGCGTTCACATATGTCTATGAATAAGGCTCCCTTGTGTTCTGTTACAGGCCCAACCGCGATGGATAAAAAAACTAGCTTAACTCATCTATTTTCAAGGGTTGGATAACATTGCGGTCTGGGAGGTCTTAGGCTTGTTTGCGCCGATAAAGAAATCAGCTTAGCTAGGACATTCTCAAAGTGGGAATACAACCCTCTTCACAGAGGCTCACATATAAGCACTTACGGTACTTCAAAATGAAAAGTGGGATTACTTAGCACATGTTATCTTTAAATTTGGGAATCTGAACACACCAAAAAAAAAAAAATTTCATAACATAATACACAGGCTCTGATGTGAATTAATCATATTACGACAATTATAATTGCATTCCAAACTTACATTATAAGAATACATACATATATACATACAAATTCTGAAACATATGGCATCTATAGCTCTGAGGGGGTGTGGCTTGTAGCCAGCGTTGGAATGAAAATGCAAAACTATTTAAATGACTTCAAGAAGTAAAATCTTAGTCGTTTAATCGATTTTACTTTGAAATGGCACGATTTTTCAGCTAACATTAATAGTGTACGTGGTTTTACCTGGCAATCAGTTTTTAGTGTGTTGTGATCGCTCATTTTTAATAAATGAAAAGATCTTTCTTTTGTCAGTTGATTTTTTTAAAAAGTAAAGTTTGAGTTTTCCCATATTGATTCTGCATTGCTTTTCAGACGCGAATAATTTTTTATTAATCAAACTGTACCTTAAAGATTATGTCGGTTTTAGGACGTTTTTTAAAGGACCATTAGGAGCCAGATGGTAGGATGAAGTGGAAAAGGACACCTGTGAGAAAAGGAGTGAAATTCCTCATTGAAATGACCTCTTAGGTCCCAGTGCTTAGCTTGGCGATAAAGAAATAGTAATACTCTGGCGTAACCAAGAGCTACGAGAGAGAGAGAGAGAGAGAGAGAGAGAGAGAGAGAGAGGCTTCTGGTAGTATATGAGCCATATCATAATGTAACCAAGAGCTACGACTGAGAGAGAGACCTTACCTTACAGACCTTACAGTTCGTTCGGGTTGCCCCAGGTCCCTCAGTGTGAGGCACCTCTAATGTCTACCAGAGAGTTGCTAGTACATCTTCCGGTATATTTTGCATCTTCCAATCTTGGATGGTCTGGGATGCAGTTTAGATATTTGTCGAGCTTATTCTTAAACACATCTAACGCTCACTCCTGATATATTCCTCAGATGAGCTGGCAACGCATTGAATAGTCGCTGCAGTATCGATGCTGGTGCGTAGTGGATTAATGTCCTGTGTGCTTTCCTTATTTTTCCTGGTATAGTTTGGGCACTATTAATCTACCTCTGCTTGCTCTTTCTGATATTTTAGTTCCATGATATTTTCTGCTATTCCTTCTATCTGTTTCCATGCCTGAATTATCATGTAGCGTTCTCTTCTCCTTTCTAGACTATATAATTTTTAAGGATTGTAGTCTTTCCCAGTAGTCAAGGTCTTTAACTTCTTCTATTCTAGCTGTAAAGGACCTTTGTACACTCTCTATTTGTGCAATATCCTTTTGATAGTGTGGGTACCATATCATATTGCAATATTCAAGTGGACTACGAAACATATGTTTTATAAAGCATAATCATGTGTTCAGCTTTTTTTGTTTTGAAGTGCCGTAACAACATTCCCATTTTTGCTTTACATTTTGCCAACAGAATTGCTATTTGATCATTGCATAACATGTTCCTATTCATCATCACACCAAGGTCTTTAACTGCTTCCTTATTGTGATTGTCTCATTATTAGGTCCCCTATATGCATATAGCTTTCTTTCTCTGTCTCCATAATTTATTGATTCAAATTTATCAGAGTTAAATACCATCCTATTTACCTCTGCCCAATCATATACTTTGTTAAGGTCTCTTTGTAGAGCGTTCCTATCTCATCACAAGTAATTTCTCTACTTATTCTTGTCATCTGCGAAACTACTCACTGCCGAATCCTTAACATTACTGTCTATGTCTTCAATCATAATAACAAACAGTATTGCAGCTAACACGTACCTTGTGGCACACCGGATATTACCTTGGCTTTCATCCGATTTCTCGTCGTTTGCAATAACTATCTGTTTTCTGTTGTGTAAAAAATTCTTTTAACCATCTTCCTACTTTATCCACGATATTGTGTGATTTTCTAATTTTCTTCGCTAATATATTATGGTCTACTTTTGTCAAAAGCTTTTGCAAAGTCTAGATAAACCACATCCTGTTTTATTTCCGCTTTTCATATTTTTGAATATGTTCTCACGGTGGACTAACAGTTGGGTTTGTGTACTTTTTCCGGGTACGAAACCATGTTGTCCTTTATTAAACAAATGATTTTTTTATTAAATGTTTCATAATATTTACTCTTACCCTTTCATACACTTTCATAATATGTGATGTTAGACTCACAGGCCTATAAATTACTTGCCTCTAGTCTTGATCCACTTTGAAAGTGCTCATCATAAATCTTGCCTGTATCTACACTTTGTCTTAATAATATTGCAAGTGGCTTTGCGATAGAATGAACTACTTTCTTTAACAAAATAGCAGGGACTCCATCGGCCCTGCAGCAGCTCCATTTTTAATTTCATTAATAGCCTGCACAATATCAGCTTCATTAATATCTATGTCAGCTAAATATTCACTATTTTCATCCCTTACTTCTATATCATTATCTTCATTATCTATTCTAGGGGTGAATTCTCTCTTATATCGTTCTGCCAATATGTTGCAAATTTCCTTTTTTTCATTCGTTAATCTCCCTTCAATTCTTAGAGGGCCTATTTCTATTCTTCTTTTATTCATCTTCTTCGCATATGAGTATAAATAGTTTGGGGTTTTGCTTGATATTTAAAAGGGTTTTTTCTTCCAAGTCCCCGTTTTTCATTTTCTTTTGATTGTTATATAATCTTTTGTTCTGCATTTTTCTATCTTACTTTTTAGTTCTATAACTTTCCATGCATTTTTTTCTTTGCAGACCTTTTTTCCACTTTCTGATTTTCTGGAACAAGATCCTTCTGTCTCTTGGTATGCATGACTGATGTTTACTTTTCTTCTTCGGTATATATTTATCCACTATTTTCTCTAGTATTTTTAAATATAATATCTCCGTATTTACCCTTATGTCATCACTACGAAAATGTTATCCCAATCTTTGTTTAATTCTTCATTTATTTCTGACCATTTTATATTTTTTACTGTAGAAGTTGTATTTCCATATACTTCCACTTTTTTCATTCTTGCTTATCTCTGTTTTCACTTGCTTTGGAATGGACTGTTAATTCTATGACATTATGGTCTGAAATACTCGCATTATAAACTATTATTTCTTTAACATAATTCATCTCGTTCACAAATACTAGGTCTAAAGTATTTTCCTTTCTGTTGATGTGATTTATTTGTTGAATGTTGTATTCTAGTAGCATATCTAATAGCTTTTCGAATTGCCTCTTATCTTCTTCACTACTATTACCTCTCTTTTGTTTTTTATATGTATAAGTACATCCACAATCTCCTATTCGTTCTTTCCAGTCTACGAAAGGAAAGTTGAAGTCTCCAGATAGGAGAATAGTCCAGTCCCTTGTGATTTCTACATATATCATCCAATTTTTCCTATTATTAAGTCAAACTCTTTAGTATTAGGAGGTCTTATATTACTATGTTCATTAATTTTTCAGATTCAAATTCTACCGCTATTAGTTCACATTCTGAGTTACTATATTTCTCATATATTTTTTCCTTGTTTTTTGTCTTTCCCATAAATTGCGGTTCCCCCTTGATTCCTATTTTTTCTATCTGATCTATAAGTTTGGAACCTTTTATTTGATCATCGTTCCCAGTCTTCTTGGGAATACCAGGTTTCACTTATATTCATTATATCTATTTTCTTTTCAATTTGGGTTAGTTCTTCTAAGTACTCTATTTTTCTTTTGAGTTACTCGTAACTAAAACCCTGCGCATTCATCACTATGATGGTTTGCGTGTTTTCTCCTTCTTATTTAATATTGGTAATAATAAGGATTTTCCCATGTCTCTTTCCTGTTCTGGTATGTTGTTTCTTTTTCATTTTCCAGAAATTCTGACATTAAAAATCAACTCCCCAACTTTCCATAATAATTGTTCTTCCTTCATCATAATTATTCATTTTGTGTCTGAATCTGCAATTTTCTCCATATCTGCAATATCCTCTTGCATAATAAAAACAGTTATTATCTCTTGAGGAGAATCTTGGAGCTGATGCTTTGAATTTTTTGCTGACACTTCTGCATATCTCGTTGATGGCTTGCTTTTTTGTTTCTTTTACCTGATATTCTTCATTCCTCTCTTTATTTGTTTCTTTCTTATTTTTGGATTTTATTACTTGATTGGTTATTTATTTGATTATGTTTCATGGCTACAGGGTGCATATATTTACATTTTTTTGTTTTTTTGTCGAACTTACATCCTTTTCCTTCTTTTAGGTTTTTGCATATTTTTGGATGTAGATCTCTGCAATCATCCTCATATGGTATGCACATTTACCATATATTTCATAGTTGTGACATACCTTAGGAGTTTGTAGTAACATTTTTCTCCAAATCTGCAATTCCCTCTTTTCAAAAGGTTGCAGACTTTGTCTTTCTTGTCTATTTTTTCCTCTTTCCCGTCATTGTGTAGATCTGGGTAGAGCCTCTTCGGATTTTTCTTTTGTGTTGTCATATCGTAATTTATTTCTTCGTAGGTATTGCTGCTTTATAGCCTCATATGTAGTATCAATGAGTATCTCTGCATCCATACTTTTATCTTGTTCTTTGTTTTCCTTATCTTTTTCTGTCATTTCAGTTTTTGTTTATTCTCTTCCGTTTTCCTCTTCTTCTTCTTCTTCCTCTTCTTCTTCTTCCTCAACTATTTGTACATTCATCTTGATTTAATAACATTGTCTATCCATGGTAGAGGAGAGAGAGAGAGAGAGAGACGAGAGAGAGAGAAGAGAGAGAGAGAGAGAGCCGCATCTTACGTAACCTAGAGCTACGACTGAGAGACACCTATATCTAGTAGAGACATCGGTATGTGGAAGCTGACATTTCGTATCGAGATGAAAGATGCAAGGCGACCTGATTCCGCTGACGATGTTGGTAGCCTTCCCAAAGATTTTCTATCTCAGTCTCTCCAGTGCTACTGTTAGTTCGTCCGGGAGGGGGACGGTTTTGCCCCAGTTTGGGAATCGACTTTGTTTTGTGCGTGTGTGTTTTATTTTTTTTTAATTCTAGTTTTTTATCGATCAGTCTTGCAGACTTTCAAAGCGTTATATATATTTTTTAAATTAAATTTTTCGTAACTATTTTTTTTTGTGAGAATCGAAGTGTTTTTATGTTGGTTTTCAGATTTGTTTACGCGGTTAGTTTGGCCTTCTCTCTCTCTCTCTCTCTCTCTCTCTCTCTCTCTCTCTCTCTCTCTCTCTTCTCTCTCTCTCTCTCTCTCTCTAGGCTTTCAACATTTTTCACCAACAATACAAAGCGCATTGTGTTTGAAACAACAAAACCGAGATACGTATGAAATAATTTTTAAAAATTTTATTTAATTGAGTAAAACTGAAGCGAAAAGTGAATTAATATGACGCATAAAGATTGTGTAAGATAAATATAATACAATATTTATACTACTAGAATCCAGGACGCAACCTATGGGATCGATTCGAACACATTCTCTCCAGCTGAGGAACTTATCTCAAATACCCGAGACATTTAAAGAAACTGAGGTCAAAATCTAGTGTTTTATCAAGTAGCTGAGATGCTGTAAGAAGGCCTAAGACTCAGTTGTAAGAGATGAGGCCGTTTTTCGAGACTTAAAGACTCCTTCTTGAGAATATTTCGCTATGGCTAGGCTCAGGAATAAGGCCAAGAATACCTGGGATTTCTATACACACAATCAAGGTATTGTTGTAGTTGTGATACAGTAGATTGTTTTATTGTTAGGTAACTTTAATGAAGTACCTCACTTGATGTGTCTTGTTACGAAAACATAAGTTCCTATAATTGTCTTGGTCTCTGTAGGAGGGTAGTACCGCCAGTGCACTTCATGTGGTGCACTGTAAGCATTACTTAAGGCTCCCTGTCATTTATTTTACTGTATCTCCCTTCATATTAATCTTCATTTCCTTAACCCTCTCCCAGCAATAGTGCATGATAATCTCTCCATTTTATTTTATTATATAGAGATTTGGATATTTAGTGTATATTCAAGGATGCCTCAGGAACTGATTGTTAAAGAGATTAATAAATACAAAGGCACCAGAAGTTGATGGGATTACTAACGAGCGATCGAGTGGCTGGCCAGAGTGTGTATGGTACGTCTTGCAAAGTGAAAGGTCCGAGAGGAATAAATGACAGGAATTGCCTCTCTAATTTAGGGCAGAGGTGAAGAAGGTGGCGATAAGGACCATTGGCGTATAGAACTGATAGGTGATTTGTGAAGTTGTGTGGTAGGTTTTCGTGTGAGAAAGTAAGATAGCTTGCATAGGGGTTAGTAGGGGTTGAAAGGCAGTGTGCATCAAGTATATTATAGTTACCCATATGCATGTCAAGTGGTTTTCTTTATTTGAAGTCCGCCTGTCATAAAGAAAATGTGGAAATTGTGGAGAGGGAGTCATTGAAAGACTAACTATTCTAATTTGCAATGTTCCCGGTAAGGTAACTTTGTTTCTTAGAATGGTATTATTGATACTATATAATGAAGAGGACAAAAAAGGGGGCGTGGCCCGTTGACATTCGTTGATGTCCATATTTATTTGTTGTAAGGGAAAAGGATGCAATTAATATCTAAATTATCTGAATCAGTGACTAGTTAAATTCTCTCTCTCTCTCTCTCTCTCTCTCTCTCTCTCTCTCTCTCTCTCTCTCTCTCTCTCTCTCTCGTCGCTTATGCGCATTCCTGTGATTCGTACTCGCTTGCATAAAGTATGTTTTGATTGATTGTGAGTCAACTCCCGTCACACATACCAGGGTCACAAGCACCGAAGTATATGTTTATGTATGCATTAATGCATGTATTCAAGTGTCTTTTTGGGGTTATTTTTAATTATTGTCTCTAATATATCTAATTGTTTCCTTAAATCTGTAATAAGACCCAGTTCTTGATGACGTCACTGGTAGTACCTAGCCTACGTTTAGCCTGGGTATGCATTACCCTTTAGACTGTGAAATGTAATCCATAGAAATACTAAATTTAGGAATAAAACGTCCCAGGCCAAAGGTGTTCAGTGAGAATTATATCATGGTATGACGTTCAGTGAGAATTATTACATGGCATGTAGTTAACCACTTGCGTTGATGTATAAGCTTACGTAGCATCTCTTGCATAACTATTGGAAATCGATGTTTTTTGTCTCAAAGATTTTCCGACTCCTTACGTAAGGTCTTGTCGAAAGGTCTCGCAGCTCTACGAATGCCCTTTAAGAGGTAGGTAGTGAGATTTTATTGGCGTCCTTTGAAAGTCCTTTTTTTCAAAGGTATTTCAAGGAATTCCAACTTCATTTGATAGAATCTGGGTGGAATTTTGCCATTATTTCTATTTATTTATTTATTTGTTTTTGCTGTAATCGAGTTTGCTTCTGCTCTTTGTGACTGCTTTTAACACACACACTCAAACACACAAAATTAATATCGTGGCCACTAAACATTGTGTGTTCACTTGGCAACTTCTTCCTGCAAATTAAATGTCAAAGTATTTTATTTTTAAGCTATAAAATCATTTGGCTTTTGTGATACCTTAGCATAAAATATCTATTAAACCATAAGTTTTAATATCTCGTTTTTCCCCATCTCTAAATAACGGATGTTTATTATATTTGAATCTTAGCATGAATTATCTGTTTAAATGTCTGTCTTTTTTTCCCCTCTCTAAATAACGAATGCTTATATTTGACATTGTTTTTTGTGTTGCTTATGATGAATTTACCTTACTAGGCTATGAAAATAAAATCTAATATTTGTTTTTAACAGATTTTGCAAGAATATGTGTTTACGTTCTCGTGTTTATTTGTAGTATGATTCATTCAAAACCCCCATTTTTTATGGCTGCTCTTAACTCAGCCAATACCTGAGCAGTGTCTCTTCCAAAGCATTTCGTACTGTGCAATCATATTCGTAAATATCTTTCGAAAGCAGACGGTTACTTTTTTTATTATTATTATATTCGCCGTGATCTGAAATCCTGCTGATTTCTACCAAAAGCCGACTGTGTAATATTGTAATATTCTTTGATGATTTAACATTTCAATGTTAAGTCGTGAAACCCAGAAAATGGTTGCCTTCGAAAGCTGAAGTGGAAGAAGTCTCGGCTCATGTGTGCCATACCGGACTGAATTCTTCTGTTTACATACAAGTGCCCTGGACAACTGCCGAGTTGCCGATTGCAATAAACCGCTGATATTTCGTGCGATTATTGTTTCTCTGTGCCGTATATTATATAATTCATTTACCTCCTTATACAATTTTTTCCCTGGGAATGAATATCGTCCAT
>NC_061103.1:2856316-2871316 GCF_015104395.2 Macrobrachium nipponense | reverse complement strand
GAGAGAGAGAGAGAGAGAGAGAGAGAAGATGTTGAATACTAAACATAAGATAGTTTGAGGATGATTGTAATTGCTAAAGACTAGAGAGAGAGAGAGAGAGAGAGAGAGAGAGAGGAGCATTTAGTGATTTTATTGGAACGCTTGGAGGGGTCCGAGGGGGGGTGGGGGGGTGGGGTTAATATAGGAAATTATTGATCGACGATTGGTATATCGACAATCGAAGGTGAATGACCATTCGGTATTCAGATCTCGCTTATTCACTCCACTTTCGTATTCATATACAACCCTTCTTCGGTGGATATGTATGTATGGGTATTTATATATGTGTGTGTATGTAAATATAATAACCACAATGCTCTCTTAACTTCTCAAAGTCTTTGCTGTTTTGTGAATACTCTCCGTCACTACAAAGCCTCGAGATCCAAGTCCAAAGAAATATGAAAGAAATGAGCATCAATTCCTCGACCCTCCCATGGGATCGATCTTAGGTACTTGACCAGGGTAACCATGTTTAGAACGATGTGGAATTAATCAAAGTGGGCAGCTTCTAGCAGCCTCTGCTAGGGGATAGTAGAAGGGTGTAGGTGTAGCAGTTTCACCCCTTGAAACTTTCTGTGTTGGGGGGTAAGAAAGCTCCGAAAAAGCTGTTTCGCGTCGAGTTAAAGAAACAGGAATTTTAGGATAGAATATTTGTGATTTATTTATTAAATTGAAAATGTAACTTAATTTTCGTTGGCGAAACAACGCTCTATTTGGCCGTAGGTTTTAGCACGCGCCCCGAGTAAGCTGAAGGTCGGATCACGCCTCGTATGCTTGCTAGCAACATCGCCTCCTTAAAGACATGTGTTTAAGGTCGCTATTCTGACATTCAAACTTTGTTTGATTTATGCCCCATGTCAGAGCCATAACTCAGTGTTTTGGAAACACCTTTCACTCGTGATAAAGCAATGTGAATAAACTCTGTACCTGGAGTAGGAGATTCTCTCTCTCTCTCTCTCTCTCTCTCTCGGTATATCGCTGTTTGTTAAGCAAGACTTTTCCTGTTTACAAATGCTAAGCATAAACTGAAAATTGGTATAACTGAGATGTTGGTACCTTTGATAGAATTGGAACGATGGAACAGGTTGAAAACGAATTGATTTATGAGGCTGGAAGCTGGAGGTGAATGGAGATTATTGAAAGATAAACGGGGTGAGATGAGGCCGGTATCTGGAGATGAGTGGAGATTATTGAAAATTAATGCGCGTGTGATACATCAGATGAATCTCACAGAGGCTGTTGACGTAGCTGTTCGTGGCAAAGAGAGAGAGAGAGAGAGAGAGAGAGAGAGAGAGAGAGAGAGAGAGAGAGAGAGAGAGCTTACAGTTTGCCTCATCCACAGTGCGTGCTTGGCTAGAAAATGCCGTGATGGACACTTAAGTGGTAAAATATTCAACGTCATCGATAATACTGCCGCGTGCTGACAAAAGACAGCTCATTCAGTGTTTTGCGAACTAAACATCATGTTTATAACCCCTCTCTCCTCTCTCTCTCTCTCTCTCTCTCTCTCTCTCTCTCTCTCTCTCTCTCTCTCTCTCATACGTGCACTCATTATACACCAATCGGTTTCAGAAGTGATATTATATATATATATATATAATATATATATATATATATATATATATATATGCATACATACACACACACACACACACACACACACACACACACACACACATTATATATATATATATATATATATATATATATATATATATATATATATATACAAGCATAAATCGAAGTCACCTTTGTTCTAGAATGTAAAATTGAAGCTTAGCATATTCATTAAATATTTACGTGGGCTAAGACTGTTACGAAAAAGCACGCAGCCGTCAGTAATGGATTGCACTTTTAATTAGATAATTATTGAACCTTGTCACAAAAAAAAGGTAATCTGCCTTTTGGCCTAAACGATTACAAAGGTTTTAGCTCCTATTACGCGCAATTCCCTTGTCACTATATTATCGTATTCTTTGGATTGCGTTTATAATTATCCGTGATTACTCGCTAATTATAGTTAATAATTCCGTTGTTTCCCTCCAGATGGCACTGTCATTACTCCAGTTTATGTAAGGTAGAAAGTGGAGCGTAGTATTATTCATTTAGACAATTACGCAATCTTGTTATTCTTTCAAGCTATAAACATCGAAGTTAAATGTTAACGCTTTGTGATGTAGTTATACCATTTATGCAGCATTACGTTCGGTGGCTTCCTTTAATTGCAGGCGATAAAATACCATCTTCTAGTATTTTTACATGTAAGGGGGATAGTGCTGTCTGCGAACCTCACGCGGCGCACTGTAGGCGTAACATAAGGTTCTTTGCAGCGTCCCGTAGGCCCTCAGCTGCAGCCCCTTCCATTCCTTTGGCTCAAATTGTATTTATTCCAATCCATTTTAAAAATAAATATGGCGAACACGAGGAAGATAAATAAGTTCCCATATTATTTGATTAATTACCTGTTTGTTGTATTATGTAGGAAAGCTGGTAAAAGAAGTGTTTTTATTTTTTTTATTTTAACAATATTTATATAATGTACAGTTAAATGATTTCCGTGGTCTATGTAAGGAGAAATTTACACACATACACACTCACAAACGTAAATTAATTTTTGTTTTTATAAGAGATTGTGTAATGGATTCACTTCCTTAATGACTGTGGGGTCACTAGCACCACGTGTGTGTGTGTGTGTGTGTGTGGTGTGTGTGTGAGGAGAGAAGAGAGAGAGAGAGAGAGAGAGAGAGAGAGTACGATTAACAGAGAGACTGTCATAATGTTTTTCATCTTGTAAATAATTCATAATTTAGATTATTCACGTTCAGCTTACTGCATTAAAGAAGACAATAGAATATATATATATATATATAATATATATATATATATATTATAATATATATATATATATATCTTTCATCATAGGTACGTAAGGTCGTCAACCTTCTGTTTTCTCTAGAAACATCAACCCTGCGTGACGCCACGGTGCACTTAAATTACACTTTTGTCAATTTTCGTAGATATATAGACTCTCGAGTGAGTATTGGATTCTCGCGTAGGTATACTTAGTTTTGCTTCATACATTCTTGTGTAGACGAATAAATACTGATTTTAAATTCTGTGCCCACACACAGCATAAAAACATTTATTTATATAAATTTTAGTGTATTATGAAATAATTTGAAAATAAATTGACGCCTGTAAAATGAAAAAAATAAGCAAAAAAATATACTAACTGGAAAATATCGTCTTGGATAATCGACTACAGCAGTATACCCTTCGCGAAAGAAAATGGAGAGGCACCGATAGAAAACGGCTTGGCAAGGCAAACAATGACGTACATCAGCTTCGGTTTTTATGTGTAATGTGACATGTGACTTCTAACTCGAAAGAAAGACAAAGGAAATTAAAGAATGCAGAGAGACAGAATTGAAGTGCGGTGAAACTGGGAGGGTGGTTGAGGATGCCGAAGTTATACTGGAGGAACAGACCTGGTAAGGAAGCATTAGTTACTATTTGTTGGGTTTTTACACGTAATGTTTATTTTATTAGTTTTTAAATATATTGAAATTTGCTCTGTATTGAGGTCGTCATAAATGCCCCAAAGAACTGTATTGAAAGTATCCAACGATGATTTTTTTATATATAGATATTTTATTATTTCCATAATTTTTATATAGTAATATTTCAACCTTGGTCTACGTAGAACACTTCACCGATCTTTCTCAAGGAATCTACGAATTCAGGAGTAATAAACGGACTAGTCTTGAGAATATTTGGCATGTTTGACCATATTCCAAGTTTTGAAAAATATGGCCCAAGAAACTGACACGCAATAGACGCATAGCTGAGGATCGTGATTGCTTCTGTGACGCTGTTAGTACTAGTGGTACCACTGTATGAAATATGACTCTCGTAGTACTAGTGGTACTACCACTGTATGCAATTTGAGAATTCCCGTTTTACAATACATGTTAGGGCAATAATACATGGATACACGTATAAACGGTATACTCAATTAGTTTCGAAAGGCAAGCAGAGACTCGCCATTACAGTAATTTAATATTGAATAATTACCGCTCCACAGTGTAGCCAAGGCTGCCTGACTCAGCCATCGAATAGTAATCGGCGGAAGTCCGCCAGCTTTTGTTGGGCCAATGTGGAAAATTACCTTAGCTGCGAACCGACTGTATTGATTCGCCTTATCTATAACGTTCTCGTGTTATGAATCAGAAAGAGGTTACGCTAGAGAGAGAGAGAGAGAGAGAGAGAGAGAGAGAGAGAGAGAGAGAGAGAGAGAGAGAGAGAAGGGGGGGAGCTGTTACAATAAAGCATTCCTTTTCATGGGGCGAATTCTGTCAGCGTATAGACCTATGTGGTGGGTTTACTGTTGGGAACTTGTTACTGGATCTTACAGTAATAATACCTTGCAAGCAATGATTTACTGATATTCTTATTTATACAAAGAATTTGAATGACATATGTGAAATATCAGGAGTATTAATTGTGTTCAGCCTACATAATTCATAGAGTTGAAACCTTGTGTCTAACCGATGAAGAAACGAGACCCGTGTGCTTTACGTAATTATACCGCGAAGACTTCATACATACAAGGATCAACGGTCGTAAATTTTTATTACGAATGCAATGTCTTTGTACCCTTTGGGTACCATATTTTCATGCAGTAGTACTAAAGTTTAGATATACAACTATATACAACTCGGTTACGGGAGTGGAAGGCTGTAGTAGGTTCCATGAATTTTCTTGGTGGAAAGTTGTCAGTAAAAAAAAAAAAAATAAATAAAAAAAAAGTAATGATGGCACGTTTTTACTTTTAAAAGGACAGTAAATGTTATAGAAACTACCTCCATAACTGACATATGATTTACCGGAATACCTGAGTGATGAAAAATTAAAATTTTAGGATAATGTTGGCATTCCTGATAATGTCGTAATGTCAGCACTGAGAGTACTCTGACTTGAGTTGTGTTGTTGCTCTCTTGAGTTTGACACCGGATATTATACGTATATCTTGCGTAAGGCGACGCTCATAAATATTTTACAATGTGCCATTGGAAATTTTCTACTAAGTTCGATCGTTCGGTTAAATATTAAGTCAGGCGATAAAGTATGTGTATACGCTAGACAAAGGTGTCCTCACAGATTTTATAAATTACACACACACACACACTATATATATATATATATATATATATATATATATATATATATAATATATATATATATATAATATATATATTCTCCGCTCTTTCAGAATTTGATAGATAGTGATAATGATAATGATGAACATATAACACAAAATAATCGTGAACACTTGGTAGATATAGTGGGTATACATACATATACATACATACATACATACATACATATACATACATATATATATATATATATATATATAATATATATATATATATATATATATATATATATTCTTCCGCTTCTTTTCAGAATTTGTTAGTGATAAGGAAAATGATATAGATAAAGATATAGCACAAAATAATCATGGACACTTAAGTAGAGAACACTTAGCAATTGTAAAAGAATACTATATACTTAATGAATTACGAAGATGACGCAAAATAACGACCTCTAAGGTCCCAGTGCTTAGCCTTTAGCCTAAATTCTATACATATTTAGTCCAATTCTTCTAAATCCGTTCGTTCATTCTCGAGTTTTTTATTTATTTATTTTTTTTAAAGAAAAATCACTTCCAGGACCAATTACCACAATTATTGAAGCTTCACGATTTTGATAAAAAAACGTCAAGCCAACAGGATTAGCAAATAAAATATGAAATCAGCCACGCTAATGAGCGGCGTTCCGGTAACCCCAAATCCTTATTGAGCAAATAATGACCTCATTAAGCCAGTTTGAAAATTGCTGCCGTGAAAAATAGCGGAAAATCTGGATACATCCAATTTAATTTTCACGGCGCCTGTGACCTGTGTCCAGTCAATGGCGGTCGTATATACCTTAACGAGACACGCCATGTTTGCGCTGGTATTGCAGTGCGTATTTTCTATTGAAATAACCAGTAATGACGCAGTCTCTGTAAATAATATTATCGAGAATTGACATAATTTACCAGCTACGCAATTTGGCGTCTCTGATTAGTATTTATTTAGGGAATAAATAATTTTTTTTCAGACACTAATTTGAATAGTATCATCGTAGTCAACGTTAATTTGAATCATAATTAAACTTAGATATTGATACTCGTCTCTGATTAGTATTTGTTTAGGAAAAAATGAAACTTATTTTTTTTCCAGACACGAATTTGAATAGTATTACCGTATTCAACGTGAATTCGAATAATAATTAAACTTGAATATTGATACTCTCAAACAATTCGCCTTGTATTTTGATAATTATATATATATAGTATATATATATATATATATATATATATATATATTTACAGAAAAGGTGGTATTTATACCAAGAGATCCGTCCACAAGTAAGCCAATTTAGGTCAACCCCGCTGATAATCTTCCTTTAATCTTCTTAAGCGTTGGTTGAATGAAAACTTGGTCGACGACATCTGAAAACCCATGCCCCTTTTGAGATGTTCAATACCTGCTTCTCTTTATTAAGGCCGATTCCATCATTTGACTCTTGTACCGGCAGTTGCTGCTATAAATTACACGTGGACAAATTCCAGTTTATTCTATGGTTATGTTCATTTATATGGTTGAAAATAGCCGAGTTCTGTTGTCCATACCTAACTGACCGTTTGTGTTGTATTAATCTCTGGGGAAGTGATTTACCTGTAAATACGATGTAAGATTGGTCACAGTCTTGGCAAGGGATCTCATAGACCCCAGAGTCCTTGGGAGATGTCTTTTGTTGGACGTTAATCAGGGATTTGGCTAAGGTGTTTGGGTAGGTAAATGCAAAAGGGTTGGATTTCCAAGGGTGTGGGTTATTCTCTTAACCGTCTCCAGGTGAGGAATTTTTATTTTATTGTTGGGTGTGTCCTCGGTCCCCTCTTTGTCTTTAGGGGGTCGGTAGAAAATTACGTTTGCTTTTTGAATTGCTTTCTCAATTATATGGTCAGGATACTTTAAAGACGAAAGTTGTTTGCGAATTAGTTAAATCTTTTTCCAGGAAATCTGGGGAACAAATTCGTAAGGCTCTTAAGAATAGGTTGCTCCAGCTACACCTATCTTGATAGTAATGTCGTGATAGCTAAAGTAGTGAATATATGAAAGTGAGAACGTTGGTTTTCTGTATATGGTAAATTTGTATTCTGTCGTGTCTCTGATTATTAAAACATCAAGAAAAGGAATTTTGTTGTCTGTTTCCCATTCAACTTTAAATTTGATGCTGGGCACTAATGCATTTAATTTTGAGAGGAATTCAATAAAATTACCCACCTATTATCCCAAAAATGTTAGAATATCATCCACGTATCTCATCCACAGCATGTTTTTGGGTTTTATTGCATTAATGACTGTAGTTTCAAAGTATTCCATGTACATGGAATACTTTGAAACTACAGTAATAAATGCAATAAAACCCAAAAACATGCTGTGGATGAGATACGTGGATGATATTCTAACATTTTGGGATAATAGGTGGGGTAATTTTAATGAATTCCTCTCAAAATTAAACGCATTAGTGCTCAACATCAAATTTAAAGTTGAATGGGAAACAGACAACAAAATTCCTTTTCTTGATGTTTTAATAATCAGAGACACGGCAGAATACAACTTTACCATATACAAAAAAATAACGTTCTCACTTTCATTTATTCACTACTTTAGCTATCACGACATTACTATCAAGATAGGTGTAGCTAGCAACCTATTCTTAAGAGCCTTACGAATTTGTTCCCCAGATTTCCTGGAAAAAGAATTTGAACTAATTCGCAAACAACTTTCGTCTTTAAAGTATCCTGACCATATAATTGAGAAAGCAATTCAAAAAGCAAACGTAATTTTCTACCGACCCCCTAAAGACAAGACCAGAGACACATCCAACAATAAAATAAAAATTCCTCACCTGGAGACGATTAAGAGAATAACCCACACCCTTGGGAAATCCAACCCTTTTGCATTTACCTACCCAAAACACCTTAGCCAAATCCCTGATTAACGTCCAACAAAAGACATCTCCTAAGGACTCTGGGGTCTATGAGATCCCTTGCCAAGACTGTGACCAATCTTACATCGGATTTACAGGTAAATCACTTCCCCAGAGATTAATACAACACAAACGGTCAGTTAGGTATGGACAACAGAACTCGGCTATTTTCAACCATATAAATGAACATAACCATAGAATAAACTGGAATTTGTCACGTGTAATTTATAGCAGCAACTGCTGGTACAAGAGTCAAATGATGGAATCGGCCTTAATAAAAGAGAAGCAGGTAATGAACATCTCAAAAGGGGCGTGGGTTTCAGATGTCGTCGACCAAGTTTTCATTCAACCAACGCTTAAGAAGATTAAAGGAAGATTATCAGCGGGGGTGACCTAATTGGCTCACTTGTGGACGGATCTCTTGGTATAATACCACCTTTTCTGTAAACTTTTCTCATTCATATACCTGAAGAGAGAGACAGCAGTCTCGGAAATATAGTACTTTTCTCTCTACATTTTGGTGTTTTATGGGCTCCTTTTATTAGATGGAATTCTGTTGTTACAGAACGTTTTTACCAGTCATATATATATACGTATGTATGTATATATATATATATATATATATATATATGTTTATTTGTTGATTTATGAATTTATCATAATTTTTTTTCTGTTCTTTAGAAGCTTGTCTATGAACAATAATAATAATAATAATAAGAATAATAATAATAATAATAATAATAATAATTAATAATAATAATAATAATAAATAATAATAAAATAATAATCAATAATTCAGACGTGACCATAACTATCTATAGCTTCCTTCTTCCATTTGAATGGGTATTTAGCTTCAATAATAATAATAATAATAATAATAATAATAATAATAATAATAATAATAATAATAATAATAAGGATAGACTATAAGAAAGCCTTCGACATGATACCACACACATGGCTATTAGAATGCCTGAAAATATATGGGGCAGAGGAAAACACCATCAGCCTCCTCAAAAATACAATGCGCAACTGGAATACAATACTTTCAAGCTCTGGAATAAGACTAGCAAGAGTTAATATCAGGAGAGGGATCTTCCAGGGCGACTTACTGTCCCCACTACTCTTCGTAGTAGCCATGATTCCCATGACAAAAGTACTACAGAAGATGGATGCCGGGTACCAACTCAAGAAAAGAGGCAACAAAATCAACCATCTGATGTTCATGGACGACATCAAGCTGTATGGTAAGAGCATCAAGGAAATAGATACCCTAATCCAGACTATAAGGATTGTATCTGGGGACATCAGGATGGAGTTTGGAATAGAAAAATGCGCCTTAGTCAACATACAAAAAGGCAAAGTAGCGAGAACTGAAGGGATAAAATGAAAGCTAACAGAGGGAGCAACATCAAACACATAGATGAGACTGGATACAAATACCTGGGAATAATGGAAGGAGGGGATATAAAACACCAAAAGATGAAGGACACGATCAGGAAAGAATATATGCAGAGACTCAAGGCGATACTCAAGTCAAAACTCAACGCCGGAAATATGATAAAAGCCATAAACACATGGGCAGTGGCAGTAATCAGATACAGCGCAGGAATAGTGGAATGGACGAAGGCAGAACTCTGCAGCATAGATCAGAAAACCAGGAAACATATGAAAATACACGAAGCATTACACCCAAGAGCAAATACGGACAGAATATACATAACACGAAAGGAAGGAGGGAGAGGACTTCTGAGTATAGAGGACTGCGTCAACATCGAAAACAGAGCACTGGGGCAATATCTGAAAACCAGTGAAGACGAGTGGCTAAAGAGTGCATGGGAAGAAGGACTAATAAAAGTAGACGAAGACCCAGAAATATACAGAGACAGGAGAATGACAAACAGAACAGAGGACTGGCACAACAAACCAATGCACGGACAATACATGAGACAGACTAAAGAACTAGCCAGCGATGACACATGGCAATGGCTACAGAGCGGAGAGCTAAAGAAGGAAACTGAATGAATGATAACAGCGGCACAAGATCAGATATGTTCAAAGAACGATAGATGGAAATAACATCTCTCCCATATGTAGGAAGTGCAATACGAAAAATGAAACCATAAACCACATAGCAAGCGATTGCCCGGCACTTGCACAGAACCAGTACAAAAAGAGGCATGATTCAGTGGCAAAAGCCCTCCACTGAAGCCTGTGCAAGAAACATCAGCTACCTTGCAGTTATAGGTGGTACGAGCACCAACCTGAAGGAGTGATAGAAAACGATCAGGCAAAGATCCTCTGGGACTATGGTATCAGAACAGATAGGGTGATACTTGCAAATAGACCAGACGTGACGTTGATTGACAAAGTCAAGAAGAAAGTATCACTCATTGATGTCGCAATACCATGGGACACCAAAGTTGAAGAGAAAGAGAGGGAAAAAATGGATAAGTATCAAGATCTGAAAATAGAAATAAGAAGGATATGGGATATGCTAGTGGAAATCGTACCCATAATCATAGGAGTACTAGGCACGATCCCAAGTTCCCTGAAAAGGAATCTAGAAAACTAGAGGCTGAAGTAGCTCCAGGACTCATGCAGAAGAGTGTGATCGTAGAAACGGCGCACATAGTAAGAAAAGTGATGGACTCCTTAGGAGGCAGGATGCAACCCGGAACTTCACACTATAAATACCACCCAGTCGAATTGGAGGACTGTGATAGAGCAAAAAAAAAAAAAAAAAAAAAAAAAATATTATAATTCAGTCGACGTGAACCAGATTATACCTTTATTCTTATTCCATATGAAGAAGTATTTATCTTCTGAATAATAATAATAATTCAGCGACGTGACCCATACTATCTGTTAGGCTTCTTTCATATGCATAGATTTTTATCTTGCATGAATAATAATAATAATAATAATAATAATAATAATAATAATAATAATAATAATAATTCAATCGACGTGACCAGCATTATCGTCGACCTGGGTACATATAATCAGGGTCATCACGAACGAGAAGTGGGAATATTCTATCGAATTTCTTCGTCCCTTGCATGTTTTATGATGCATTATGGTTGGGTAATGATTGTGTACTTAGCGGCCGCTGTTTGTTGATTGTATTGGGAATTCGGAAGAATTGTGATGATGGTGTTCCATGTCTTTTTCATATTTCAATCCTACACATCTTAATTTATATATATTAATGATATATAATATAAGTTAAGCAATTATTTGTAACGAGAAAGGTTGAACGAATATTATTATTGATATTTTTCATATTGCAACTGAGAGAGAGAGAGAGAGAGAGAGAGAGAGAGAGAGAGAGAGAGAGAGAGCCAGTTTACCTGAGGTATTTTATCAAATTATGAAAACAGTATTTGAAGACTTGCATAAGAGAGAGAGAGAGAGAGAGAGAGAGAGAGAGAGCCAGTTTACCTGAGGTATTTTATCAAATTATGAAAACAGTATTTGAAGACTTGCATAAGAGAGAGAGAGAGAGAGAGAGAGAGAGAGAGAGAGAGAGAGAGAGAAGAGAGAGAGGTTGCATATCATACATATTTCTTAAATTTTGTTTGTTTTTGACCAATTCGTTTAAAGGTAGATGTTTTATTTGTTTGTGTATTTGAATTAATGTTTTTTTTAAATGAATGATTGTTTAGTTTCTACTTTATACGTAATGTTTTTAAATGTGTTTGTGTTTTTAATATTATTTTTTTTATATTTCCTGTTCAAAAATGACTTTTCATATCCTTTTTTTTCTCACATTTCCTGTCATTCCTCCTTCCTGACGTACAAAGAGTTCAGTCCATATTGAACAGGTATCGTTTAAAACCAACGAGAACCGGTTTCATTACTCATGGAATTAATATTTGTGTTAGTTCGTGTCTCTCCTTCGTTTTCTCATGACGAGACACACAACACGCACACGTACACACACACGTTTATATATGTGAGTAACTACACATGCATTCACCACACAAGTACAATAGCATTGCAACCTGGGACCCAGTACGTACGTAGAGTTGAGTATTTTCGTGTCTAGTCCGCCTGCTCGTACCTACCACTGCTACTACAGAAGATCTCGCCCTTGAACATGCATTAAAGATGTCCATCGAATATCTATATATTCCAATTGCCAGTCCTTCCCGCTCTTCGTATCGAGTTAGTGGGAGAGAAAGAAAGTTAGAAGAATTCTGGATCTAACATTTGCACCAGACTGTTGCTGGGGAGGTGTGGCAACCTCCTGGGAGTGCTGCTAACTGAAGTTCACTTTATTTAGGGATGAATTATTTAGCATAGCATGTAAGGACTGAACCTCGTAGCAGTGTTGCCAACGTAAAGTTCACTTTATTTAGGTTTGAACTATTTAGCATAGCATGTAGGAAATGAACCTCGTAGAAGTGTTGCCAACGTAAAGCTCATCTGATTTAGAAATGAATTATTGTGCATAGCATGTAGGGAATGAATCTCTTAGCAATGTTACCAACGTAAATTCATGTGCTTTTGAGCCGAATTATTTGGCATTCAGTGTTGCCAACGTAAAGTTAATCTTATTTAGCAATGTTGCCAATGTCAAGTTAATTTGATTTAGTGCAGAATTATTTGGCATTTAGCGTTATTATCAACATAAAGTTAATTTTATTTAGAGCTGAATTATTTAGCATAATAATTAGAAACTGCACCTCGTAGCAGTGTTGCCAACATAAAGTTCATATGATTTAGAGCTGAATTATTGTGCATAGCATGTAGAAAATGAGCCTAATTGCAGTGTTGCCAATGTGATGCTCATTTTTTTATTGATGGATTGTATGGCATATCATGTAGAAAATGATTCTAGAGTTGAAATGTTTGCATAGCAAAAACTGAAGTATAGTTAAACCATATTAACTTACCATAGTAGTCATCTAATGTCATATGGTATAATGGAGGTCAAATTCAACAAATTATATTTTTGGAAATGATCAGTGTTAGTCCTTTAGTATACGTGGAGATTATAATTTCTCTCTCTCTCTCCTCTCTCTCTCTCTCTCTCTCTCTCTCTCTCTCTCTCTCTATCATTTGCATTGCCCTTTCCTATCAATCTTGGAAAATTAACCTAATATATAATATATATAATATATATATATAATATATATATATATATATATAATAAGATAGATAGATAGATATAGGTATAGGTATATATATATTTATATACATATTCTCCCATATACGAAATATATATATATATATATAGATATATATATATATATATATATATATATTTTAATTCCTCCCATATACAAAAATATTTCATAAAAGACTCGCTTTTTTCTTTTTGTTGCCTTTTGCAATTTATTCCCTAAATATTAGAAGAAGATGTCCTCTTCGTATATATATATGTATTTATATATGTATATATATATATATATATATATATATATATATATATATATATATATATATATATATATTTCGAAGACATATACTTCACCATTCCTTCTTGGGACGTTTGACAGTTGAGATGTGACAGTTTCATCAGTTCTGTATCACCCAACACTCCTTTCTGGGGGACCTTGAAATACCCAGGCCGGAATTTTGATGATATATCCTTATCAGACGCCACGGTATAAAGTGGCGGATTACCAACATCATTGCACGAGGGGTTATTGATCACAGGAATCCTTGTCATGATGACTGTTGTCATCATTGTAGGCATTGTAGTGGAAATGATGAGAGCTCACAGTGACTCAGCTGCCACGTGAAATATGAGCGGTTTTTCGGGGAAACCGGAGGGAGGTGTAGAATTCCAAAGCTCTGAGATAGAAGGAATGAAATAGATCGAGGATTGCTGGTTTATTCGGCCCAAATGTGGGATGTGGTGGCTTGACGGGTGGTTTATGAAAATTAAGATAAATACGCCATATTTTATCAGTAATCAATTTTTCTGTACTGTTTAACATGTGCATTATTTATTTATTACATTTTCATTCTAACAAATAGTAAATATCATATCCTAAATTCCAATGCAACGCGAAACACCCTTTTCAGACCTTACCTACCCCCCTCCCCACATTCCAACAACAAAAACAAAGTAGTTTGTAAAAGTCTTACTCCCCGAGTAAGAGAACATATCTGCTACCTGGTCCAAAGATTAGCTAAAAGATGCCGGGAATGCTTTATGAATTATTGATGGACCTGCTCCTTGCTATTCCAAAATTAGATATATGATATCTTACGTCGCAGATACTCTAGCTAAAGGTCGTGTGTTGCTTTTGATACTGTAGCTAAAGGTCGTATATGTTGCTTTTAAGATTTACTGTGCGACAGAAATAGAAATTCGACATTTCAGATATATGTACTACAAATTGCAAACTAAAATTAGCTCTGAGTGACTTGGCACAGTGTGTTAGATCTTGTGTGAATTTGAATACGTATTAAACGTGATGTAATTCTCTCTCTCTCTCTCTCTCTCTCTTCTCTCTCTCTCTCAGTATGATTTTAGTATGACATTTTTTCACTGTCCTTGGGTAGATGAGAGCAAGTATTTACTCTCTCTCTCTCTCTCTCTCTCTCTCTCTCTCTCTCTCTCTCTCTCTCAGCATTTGAGTTGTGATTTTTTCACAGTTTTTGGATAGAGAAAAGCAAATACTTGTTCGTTCCAGCAAAGGTAAATCAACGTATTTAACAAAAGTGTAATTACAGCATGTTGCAAAGCTTTTAACAAATTGCAATCACTGCATGTTGCAAGTAAGAATAAGGAATGCGTTTCTATGACGACTGCACGGTTACCCCTGACTGTATCTAATGCTTATAAAAGCCTCTCATTTACGGATTGCGCAAATGTTTGGGAAGATGGCGCCGTTG